>NC_056750.1:171764799-172064799 GCF_019279795.1 Protopterus annectens | reverse complement strand
GTCTTAATGACCAATTATAACTTATTGTATTATTTTTGTCCCTACAGGATATGATGCAGCAGAAAGATGTATTTAATTAATTAATTTGTTTTTGGTAAATAATGGTTTGTAGTGTTTTCCTACATGGTTTTTTTATCACTGAAGAAGGCATATATACCGAAACCGGTATAACGTAGGTGTAACCACTGTTTTTATTCTTAGTGAACAAAGCACGTGTGCCCATAACACTTTGGTACTGGCTGCTTATTTTGAGCTCAAATTACAGTTCCCGTACCAGACTATGATGTTGTTCATTAGAACACTCTCGATGGTGCCCCTTTAGAATGCTTGGAGAATGGACTGTGACAGGTTTGCTTTTCTCAGTTTCCTTGAGAAGTGCAACTGTTGCTACACTTTCTGACAGTGTAATTGATGTACTTTGACCAGGACAAATCCTCTGAAATGTGTATTCCCAGAAATTTCATGCTTTTGACCATCTCCTCTGACACCTCTTTTATCTCTAGAGGTGTATGTCCTTCCTGACACCTTCTGAAGTCCATAATCAATTCTTTGGTTTTGCTGACATTAAACACTAAGTTGCTGCTGCTGCACCATCCTATCAGTTGCACCACCTCACTTCTCTAGGTTGTTTCCTGTCTGTTCCTGACTTGACCTATGATCACGGTGTCATGTGCGAATTTGATGATTTTATTGGACTCCTGTCTGGCCCCACAGTCATGTGTCAGCAAGGTGAATAACAAAGGACTTCAGACACTTCCCTGCGGGTACCCCTGTATTCAGAGTTATGCTTCCAGAGCTGTTGTCACCCCCACAAACCTTTGGAGGCCTGTCTGTGAGGAAACTTACAATCCAATTGCATAATGGGGTGTTGATGCCCAGCTGTACTAGTTTCTTTACTAGATTCTGAGGATTTACAGTGTTGAAGGCAAAACTAAAGTTGATGAATAGCATTCTGGCATAGCAGTTCTTACCTTCCAAGTGAGTCAAGGTTTCATGAGGGGCTAGAAAGATGGCATCTGCTGTGCAGCGGTATATGCAAACTGCAGTGTGTCCAAAGTTGCTGGTTTGTTTGAGGTTATGTCATTTTTAATCAGCCTTTCGAAACACTTCATCACTATCAAAGTCAGAGCAAGTGGTCAGTAGTCATTTAGACTTGGCTGTGGTTTCTTGGGTAACGGAATGATGGTCATCTTATTAAAGCACCTCTGTATACTGGCTAATTTCAGGGTAGTTTTGAAAATGTCCCTGAGCACCAATGCCATTTCTGATGCACAGTCTTTCAGTACCCTACCATGATGTCATCAGGCCCTGCTGCTTTTCTTGGGTTGACACGTCTCAAGGTTCTTAGGGCATCTATTGTGTTTACGTACAGCACTAGTTCATCCTTACCAACAGGGAGTTTCTTTGCCATCATTTTGTTACCCATGTTAAACCTGCTAAAGAAGTTATTCATCTCCTTCCAGAATACAGTGCTGTCATCACAAGAGGCTGAGGCAGGATTGTAGTCAGTTATGGTTTGTATGCCCTTCCTTAGATGTATGGTATCATTTTGATCATTAAAGTGATCCTGGATCTTTCTGCCATAGGTTCTCTTTTATTCTTTTATACCTTTGCTCAGTTTGCCTGTGGCTACCTTTAGGACTTCCTTGTTCTTGGATCAGAATACAGCATTTCGTGCTTTAATGAGTTCATGCATCTCACTGGTTAATCATGGCTTTTGGTTCACTCGTATAGTGATGCACTTGGTGGTAGCTATGTCATCGGGTCTATATCACATAGTCGAACTGTCAAAACTTCGAATATGAAAATATCGAACTCAAAAGTTCGAAAACTGAAAATTCTGAACACTCAGAACAGCGATTTTTTCCCCCAGGGAAAAAAAATCACTGTTCCGGTATGAAACGCGGAAATACACGAACACTACATACTGTTACTAATGTGGGGGGCTGTGCCCCCACATCCCCCCCACTTAAATATACCAATTCCGAGATCGCACCACAGTGGAGGAAATAGCAAAGCCGTAGAAACGGCCCACTGAATTCTTTTCCTGGGAAAGAATTTGATGTTCCGCGGCTTCATTATTTTTAAACTTCGAACTTCCCAGTTCGAAGTTTTAGCGTTTGGACATTTGTGTCTTCAGATCTATGATATACACCCACGTCATCTACACATTTTGAGGTGAATACCCACCTTCACCAAGAATTTGTGTCTTTTGGCTTTTTCCCGGTTAGGGGTCGCCACAGCGGAACTCCGGTCCGCTAATGATTGGCAGTAGATTTTTACGTACTGGCTTGCCGGGCCTAACGAACAACCTTCAACAAAGGAATGCCCATTCACGCATGTCACTACACAGAAAACGCTCTAACTGAGATTCGAACGGGCAACGTCTAACTGTGAGGCAACAACGCTACCGCAGCACCACCACCGCACACCTTCACCAAGAATATGCTTCATAATTCAAGACTGGGGAAAGGGAGTGTCCAATGGTTTATGTGCGTTACAGGATTACCCAGTGAGCATATAACTCATATGCATCTCTTCAGTGGGTAATAGCACACCTTCACCAAGAATATGCTTCATAATTCAAGACTGGGGAAAGGGAGTGTCCAATGGTTTATGTGCTTTACAGGATTACCCAGTGAGCATATAACTCATATGCATCTCTTCAGTGGGTAATACTAGACATAGCCATAAAACATTCAAGGGCACACTGATCCACATCGTATTGCAAGAGATAATTTAGAAGACATTGTCTTCCAGTGCATTGTTATGCATTGTTATGTAAATGAAATGTGTCCCTTTCTTTTTAAATGTCTTATCCACAGCTGTTCTCACATTGCATTAGAAGAGTGCTCCAAAGAGTCTGATTCATGTGGCCCTGCTTGCATGTCAGAGGATGCATTTGTGGATACATTTTTAGATACTGCAGAGGACTCATCTGTGATTAATAAGCTGCAGGCTGTTATTAATAAATGTGTGGTAGGTCATTTATCCAGTTAAAGGATATGCTTTCCAGTTCCTTTTTCCTTCCAGCTGAATAAATTCTCTCAGCTGAGTGCATCTGAGGTATTATCAGCCTAAGGTCTCGTATACCTGTCCCTATCTAACTTCTCACCTTCAGCTTCATTCTTCCTTCTCCCTCTTAACACTCTTTCCGTAATCCCCCACCTCCTCATCCTCTGCTAATACTCAGTAATTGTGAAAAAAAAAGTGGTAGTGTACTCAGTATTGAGATGAATTTGCTCTCTAAGTCAAATTAACTGTTCTGTATTTGTTGTTTTTATGTATGTAGCACTTCTGGGCAGCTGTGGTGGTGCAGCGGTTAGCATTGCCACCTCACAGCAAGAGGTTCTCTGGTTCGATCCTTGGCTGGCGTGCCTTCTGTGCGGAGTCTGCATGTCCTCCCTATGGTCGCGTGGATTTCCTCCGGGTGCTCTGGTTTCCTCCCACATCCCAAAGACATGCTGTAGGTGGATTGGACACTCTCAATTGGCCCTAGGTGTGAGTGTGTGCATGTGTGTGCCTTCTGTGGAAGGTTGGGCGCCGGGCTGGCAACTCGACACTGTAAAACTCCACTGCCAATCATCAGCGGACTGGTGATCCGCTGTGGCGACCCCTAACCGGGAAAAACCGAAAGAAGAAGATGTATGTAGCACGGCTGTTTGTCTGACTCACTATATTTAATGTTTCAAAGTTTGTACTGCTATTAATTGTCTCTGTATACCAATATTAAACATATCTCTTTGTTGGAGCTTTTCTCCCTGGGCTTCCTCTGAAAAAGGGCTCTACCTAGATGGACTGCCCTGGTAAGCAAATGTAAGTAAATAAGTAAATATTGTTTAACTGTCTAGACAACTGGCTAGTGCTCATTGATTAGAATAAGACTGTCATACAAAATGATAACTTTGTTCATACAGTGAGAGTGTGTTTTAATTTTCCTTTTTTCACTTTTATTGTCCTTAATGGAAAGTACAGTTGTGTACACTTAACATAAATGTAGATGTTCAAGTGTATTCACTGTTGCAGTCATCACCTGTGGGTTATCCTTGCTGTGGTAGCCCTCGGCTGACCCGAATACCAGAGTCAGTCTTTTTCTGCGTTGGCTGCTGTTGCTTGTTGACTGATATCAGGTCTTCAGTGCTATATAGCAAGGCAGCTGATACCATTACATCAGTTTTTCTTGCCCTAACCAGTCTGAAATATGGTAAGGGTGACCTGGTGGCAAAAAGCCACCATAAAAAGCTTATGTCTCCGTATGAAAAGAGGATATAAGGGGGAAGGAGGAAGGGAAACCAGGACTACAACAGTGAATACACTCGAACATCTACATTTATGGTAAGTTTACACAACTGTACTATGTTCTTCATGTTTCACTCTTGCAGTCATCACTTGTGGGAGGATTCCCAAAGCTGAGGATAAGGGTAGTAGGATTAGTAATAGACCTACGCTTGGGTCAGCATGCCCTGCATAAATGCATTGGCAAACCCTGCCGTAGCTTTAGAGAAAAGAGGAAGATGGTAATGCTTAGTAAAGGTGTGGACAGAAGTCCAGGTGGCAGCTTCCAAGATGTCCCTGGTGGGGACTTCTCTGAGGAATGCTGTAGAAGTGAGGCTGCCCTAGTGGAATGGGTGCAAATAGACTTAGGGGGTGGTTTCTCATGAAATCTGTAGCAGAAATGGATGCAGTGTGATACCCAATTGGAGATGGTTTGCTTGGAAATGGGTTTCCCCTCTGCCCCTGGGGCAAAGCTGAACAGCAGTTGGTCTGTTTTCCTGAAGGCTTTAGTACGGTCTAGGTAGTATCAGAGCTGTAAGTGCATGTCTAGTAAATGCAGAATTATTTTCCCCTTGTTTTGAGGGTAAGGGAAGAAGGTGGGTAGATGTATGGCCTGGTTGAGAGTCACATCAGATACCACCTTGGGCATAAAGGAGGGATTAGTCCTCAGGGAGACCCTGTCTACATGGAAAATGATGAAGGGCTCAATGGCCATCAATGCCTGAAGTTCTGAAACCCTTCTGGCTGAGGTGATAGCTAGCAAGAAAACTGTCTTCCAGGAGAGGTATTTAAGTTCTGCTGAAGCAGCAGGTTCGAAGGGTGGCAAAGTTAGTTTTCCAAAACATAATTCAGGTCCCAGGCTGGTGTGGGTGGCCTTCTGAGAGGTCTGATATTTGAAGCCCGTCTGAGAAACTGCTTAATCAAAGGATGTGAGAATGGGCGGATCTGTATTGAAAAGAGCTGAAATGGCTGAGGCATGGATTTTAATAGAAGAGAAGGAGAAGCCAGAATTTAGTAACTGTGCTAGATAGTCCAGGATAATAGGGATGGAAGGATGTGAGGAACAGCCCCCTGTGGACTGGTTCCAGGAACAGAATCTTTTCCATTTTCCTGCATAAGATTTTCTGGTGTTGGGCCTCCAGGCCCCTGTGATAATGTCCAGGACCTGTTTGCTTAACAGGGGCCCCTTGCTTGCTTTTAGAGTATAAGCCATGCTGTCATTTTGAGAGTCTGCAAGTCCGGGTGCAGCACCCCCCCCACACACACACACACACCTGAGTCAAGAGGTCTGAGATGAGGGGAAGCTGCCTGGGAGGCTGAGATCTCAGGCTGTGCAGTAAGGGGTACCAGTGCTGCCTGGGCTGATCTAGACAAATGAGGATGGCCTTTGGCCCTCTCCCCCCCTTATCTTGATCAGTACCTTGGGGAAAAGAGGCAGAGGAGGGAATGCGTACACAAAGAGGGAGTTCCAGGGGAAGGTCAAGGCATCCATCTTCCATGCTAGGTGGTGATACTCCCTGGTACAGAATTTTTCCAACTGGTGGTTGAGGTGCAAAGCGAAGAGATCCATCTTCATAGTTCCCCACTCCTGAGTGGCTTGCAAAAAGGTTTTTCTGTGGAGCTGCCTTTCGTGGGGGTCCAGGAAGCTTCTGCTTAAGTGGTCTGCCAGTTGTTGATCCCTGGTAGGTATTGGGCTATTAGGTGTAATCCCATGGAGGAGGCTGTCAGCCAGAGGTTCATGGCTAGCCTGCACAGAGGGTAAGATTGGGTCCCTCCCTCTCTGTTGATGTACCACATTACCGTGGTGGTGTCCGTTTTGATGAGGACCCCTGGCCTGAGATGGGGTTTGAAGGATGTCAGAGCCTTTTGTACTGCCATTATTTCCTTCTGATTGGTGTGTAAAGGGAGGTGCTGGGCATCGCAAAGGCCTTGGGTGCACCTTCCTACCAGGTGATTGCCCCAAGCCATGTCTGAAGCGTCAGTGGTGATGGTCTGGCCGGTAGGGCGGAGGATGAATGGGAGACCCTTGTTCTTGGCACACGCTCTTGCCCACCAGAGAAACTCAGCCCTTATACAGGGGATCAAAGGGAGAGGGGTCTCTAGAGGCTGAGAGCGCTGACACCAAAGGTTGTTTAGATACCACTGAAGTTTCCTCATGTGGAGCCTGGCCAGAGGAATTAGAATGATGCAAGATGCCATATACCCCAAAGCTTGCAGGAACGTCCTCACTGTAAGGTGACTTGTGGAAGCCAGTAGAGCAGCAGGAAGCTCTGCTTTTCTGGTGATAGGAAGGCCATTTGAGATGCTGTGTCCAGGAGTGCTCCCAGGAAAATAATCCTCCTGGAGGGAGTCTGCCTTGATTTCTTTTCATTGATGGTGGACCCTAAGGAGGTTAGGATGGTTTTGAAAAAGAGGAGGTCCTGGAGCAACTTTTCTTTGCACTCTACCTGAATGAGGCAGTCGTTCAGATAAGGGTAAATCTGAATATTTCTCTGTCTGCAAAATGCTATGGCCAGGACTAAACATTTGGTGAATACCCTGGGTGCAGTAGATAAGCCAAAGGGTAGTGCAGAGAACTGAAAGTGTTGTAAGCCTGCCCTGATGCTCAGGAATTTCCTGCCGGATTCCCTTATGGGGATGGGGGAGATAGGCAACCTTTAGGTCTAGGGTCACTACCCAGGCATTTTTCGTCAGCATAGGCAGCAGCTGCTGCAAAGTTAGCATTTTGAATTTGGGGACCACCAGGGAGGTGTTCAGAATGGATAGATCCAGGATGGGGTGCCAAGTGCTATCTTTTCTGGGAACAATGAATAGTCTGGAATAAAAGCCTTTGCCTGTTTGGTCTGTGGGAACAGGATCTACTGCCCCCGGGATATGAGAATTTGGACTTGTTTTAATGCCTCTGCCTATTGATTTGGAGGTAAGTCTGGGTACTCTCTTGGAATTGGGAGTTCGTTGAAAGAGAATTTGTATCCCTGAGAAATTATCTTTAAGACCCATTGGTCTTTGGTTACAAAAAGCCAATTTTCTTTGCAGAGGGAGAGCCTTCTTCCTAGCTTTTGGTGAGTGAAAGGAGGGCAGAGGAGGAGAGGGAGTCATTGAGTAGTTTTGCCATAGAAGGGTTGCTTAGAACTCCCTGCCTTAGTGGAGGAGGTCCACTGTTTGGTTCTCTGCTGTCCCTGGGATAAAGTCCTGGGTGGTCTGTCCGTGCAGGTCTTACCTTGCCCCTGTCTACTAGGTGCAGGAAAGGACCAGTGCTTAGAGGGGAAATTCCTGCTGAACCTAGGAGGGTGGACCTGAAAGAAATCTTCTACTGTTTGCATAGATTTTGCTGTGTCTTCCATCTTTTTAAGCACTTCTGCTTTAATTCCAAACAAGCGGTCCTTATCCAAGGGTGCATCAATTAATTTAGACTTGACATGATCAGGGAGAGGTTCTTCCTTCAAACCATGCATGTCTCCTAATAACAGATCCTGACACTGCTGCCCTGCTTGAGGCTTCTAGTGCGTCATATCCACAGTGCAAAGAATGTTTGGCCACTTGATAAGTAGAGTGCAGTAAATCTGCTAACTCTTTAGAATTGGCACAATTAGGAAAGGAAGAAATCTTTTGTTTTAATAGTTACAAAGTGTGTTGATATTTTAACGTATGGAACTGACAGTTTGCTCTGATAGCTAAGGTTGCAGAGGTGCATACTTTTTTACTCCCTCTGTCCAGAGCTCTGGATTCCTTGTCAGAAGGGATAGGATTCTTTGCAGAACTAACTTTAGCTCCTTTTGGTTCCTGTGTAATGTCCTCCAGGTCTGCAACAGGATTTCTGTACAGGTATTTGTGAGAATCCAGCACTCTGTAATACCTGTCAGGTTTAGTGGGAGCAGGTGTGAGTGCATCAGGGGCTAAGCTGGATTGATGGAAAACAATCATCCACCACCTCTAAAATAGGGGGGGGGTGTGGCCAGGGGTCTGTGCTAGGGCAGGTCTAGAAACTCTTTTAGTGTTTTCTTAGACTGAGGGAAGTCCTGAGATTCCCAGTGGAAATGTTCCCTGAGGGTGTGAAGGGTTTCCCCAAAGGAAAGGTCTTCTGGTGGGGAGGCAGAAGGAATGGATTCCTCTGCATCTGAGTCTTCATAAGCAGTAAGAGGCTGTTTCTCTTCAAAACATGAGTAATCAAATTCCTCAGAATGCTGTTCTGACAGTATTTCAAGAGAAGGGTGTCTTTTCCTTTTAGAAGATGTGGCCTGACTACCCCTGATAAGGGAGATAAGATTCTCCGCCATCTTAAGCATTTGTACTTGGGGAGGTGGAGCAGGAGTAAGATGGAGACTAGAGGCAGATTTCCTAGGAGTGGCCTGGCTTCTAGGCCTAAGAGAATCCATCGATCTGAGAGAAGTGGTAGTCGGATGAGAGGACATCGGTTTCTGTCTAGAATCGGTAGTGCAAGAAGCCTCCTCAGAAGCTGGTGCATACGTCACGGCTCCAGACCCAACTGAGGCAGAGATGACTAAAGGCTCAGAAGAAGAAGAAGATTTTTGCGGCATACCGGACTCTGAAAGGGTCTTTGTAGAGGCCTGCATAGATATCATATCAGGCATCAGGGGCTGCGAAAGCGCCTCACTGAATTCCGGAGAACTGACTACCTGCTTACCGGTATCGTCAGAAGGCTTAGCCTTGTGTGGTCTGTCTCTGTCTTTATCTCTACATTTTTTTCGGAATGTCTATGGATTGCTGGCTGATGGACACCATTTCAGAATGCAAAGACAGAAGATGAAAATACCTATCTACGATAAGAGCTTTAAGATGAACGGTTCTTGCGTTGAAGAGGGCACAGAACCAGCAATGAGGGACGTCGTGGTCTGGGCCTTAGCAAGTGATGCAGTATGAATGGAAGTCTCGGTGTGGGATCTGCTTTCCACAGGTGAGACAATTGTTAACTTTTTCTTACATTGGTTAGTGCAAGAAAAAAGAATCTCCAATGGGGTACTTGGCTTTAGATGTTTTCAGCTGAAAAATCAAACTCTGGTAGCGACCGAACAGCACACTTGCAAACTGCTTCTAATATGGGCTCCACAGCAAGAAAGACTGATGTAATGGTGTCTGCTGCCTTGCTTTATAGCACTGATGACCTGAAGTCAGTCAACAAGCGACAGCAGCCAACGCAGAAAACCATTGACTCTGGTATTCGCGCTGGCCGAGGGCTACCACAGCAAGGATAACCCATAGATGATGACTGCAACAGTGAAACAAGAAGATCTGAATTTATGCCATAGTAATGATTTACTAGCCTGTTAGCTGTGTGTGAGAAAGTTATTTAATTCTACACCTCCTTCCATAACTAGTCACTGAGTGTGTGTGAGTGAACATGATAACACAGAATACAGTGTTGGTATAACCAGCTGTTCTTTACTGATGCTTTACTTCTTTTCTCCAAAGGAAATTGACAGCAGCGTCTGGGCAACAGTGCTAGCCATAGTGTGGCTGCATGCTTTTGGAGCTGAACTTAAAGATGAATGGGAGTTGCTGGTTGGAAAAGCCCTGACATGGGTCAAAGGTCATGCAGGTAAACTGCTTAAAAAGTTATAAATGCTATGCATAGTGCTCTGTCATTTATTTCTGTGTTTTTACATAACTGTTGTTTAACATTTGGTTGTTTAAATTTTACCTGTTTTTGGAAAGTGACATGTGTGATAAAGTACTATAAGAGGTGGTACTTGTGAAACCTGCTATGAGTTGTAGTTGCAGATTAACTTACCCTAAACTGAAAATACCTTGATGTTTTTATTAAGGCTCACTGCCTCAGTATGTTTCCTTATACATGGGTATTATCTGCAGGGTGGATGAGTGGTCTTCAAGCTTGTATTACAAAGAATCAGTCTCCCCTGAAAAGAAGCCAGCCTGTTTCCTACATTAAGGATATCAGTTAGGTACTTAGTAGTAAAGGGGAGTGAAGCCCATGCTATTTTCCATTACTTTTTTGTCATAAGAAGCATTTGTCCTCCTGCCAATGACAGTCCTTATGTTCCATCCTGGCCACTTCAGACATTAAGTACTCCAGTCTTGAACTTTTTCTGTTCTTTATGTATAGTGTTTAATGTTACTGTTTACCATGTCAACTGCTTGAATATGGGAGTTTTATTTGGTCACCTGTGACATGCCCAGATATGACCACCAGCAAGTATGCCCACAGTAGAAACATTCCCCAGAAGCTCAGTCATTTTTTTTTTTTCTTGCTGTGGCAAAGAGCAGCAACTCACTACTTTGAAACTGTGCCAAGTTTATGCAAAAACACCTTCCTTAATCACACCTATAATTTATAATCTTAGGGTCTTTATGGAGCACAGAAAAATTCCCATGTCGAAGCGCAGAACGTTCATCTGTCCTCTGATAAAGAGCTTTCACAATTGTGGATAGAAAAAAAAGGTCCCTCAAAATTTAGCAGTAGGACTGAAAGATGGATAAATTTAAAAAGATGGTAATTAACAAATCTGCAGGCAGGAAGCACATGACCTTAGAAACCCTGCGAGTCATGTGAAGGCCTGATACCAGCCTGGTGAGACGCAGCTTTATCCAGCACTAGTTCATACACTGTATTAGAGTTCTCACATGTCTCTGTCCCTTTAAAGGCAGACAGCAGGGTTGTAGTGCCAGAGTTCAGCTTGCCCTATGTTGAGTTCATAATTATAACAAAGCCAGATTCCCTCTCCTTAGTGCCATCATGGATGCCAGCCTATGCATGAAACTGGTAACTACTTACCCACTTATCTCAAAATACCCCGAAATCTCAGTAGAACAACGTCCAGAAACAGATTTTGGCTTCTGTTATTAGACCTTGTACTGTGCCGGTGGGGCATTCAGTTACACCAGTATCCAGCTGTTGGAAATCATCCCTGGTGGCTTCTACTTTCACCACAGACAGTTTTGAGTATAAATAACCACAAAGCAGTAAAGAAATGTTTGACAACTTGGCACTGTGCTTGTGTTTTCTTCTGCAAGTCTCCACCTCCTGTTCTGTAGAGGAGTCATTTGATTGTGAGATTTAGGAAGAGGAAGGCTTGAATTACTTGAAGCAGATCCTGTCCCTACTTGACTACAACATGGACAACAGCAGTATGGCTTATTTGCTAGAGGGCATATGAATGAGTTTTCAAGCTTTTTTCTGTGGTATAAATCAGATTAGTTTGCAAGGCTCTGTGCTCACTTAAGGAGAACTCTGCAATGCGTTTGAAGTATTTCAACTGTATCCAGAGACATCCAAGCTAAGATAACATTATTTTCCTGATTTACTGCACTTGTACTTGCTTTATACAGTGATCACTGCTAGTTTTTTTTGAGTATTTTACTGCATTTATTTAATTTTGTGGCATAATAGTAATTTCTGTGTTTGTTGGCTTTTCTGGTTCTGTTTGCTTCTAAATCACCTTACAGAAGGGTAAATTAGCCAGGGACTTAGTTATTTGTTGTTTAGTCTGCACTTCGGAGCTGCATTTGGTGTGTTTTTACATTAAGACGTTCTAGGATCATCCATATTGTAGTAGATGGTATCTACTTGATCTCTGTGAGTTGGGAAGCAGTCCAGAGAGCTCAAAGTGTGGCTGTTCATTGGCTAGAGGGCATATAAGTCAGTTTTCAAGCTTTTTTTCTCTTCTATAAATCAGGCAAGTTTGTGCAGAATTGTTCAATGAGCAGCAGGAGTCAACAGTGCCCTGTATAGTAGCAACTGCCTAAACAGTAAAATTTCCCTAGAAAGTTAGGATTGGGTCCAAAACTTGTTAAATGTTGTGGAATTGTGCGGAATTATACCTGTAGCAGCTAGCTTGTACATCTAATAACATTACCGTATCCCAGCAGTATATAACATCTTGCCATTAAAACCAGAAACCACCCTAGTAAGACTACTGTTAAAACCCAATTGTTGATCTTAAACAGTCCACCTTATTACAGGACCAGACAATATAGGTATGCATCTTCTAATTATCTCTTTGGTCAGCTTGGTAGATTTGGACATCCTAAGGCAGTATAGCAATTGTCTCGTGTTCTCAGACAAATTAACCAACATAGTGAAAAAAGTCTCCAAGCAACCTTAAGGTGTTACTGATCAATGCTAGGAACCTAAAGAAAAAAACTCCACACACTTCAAGTCCTCCTCACTCTGAAGAATGCAGACATCTATGCCATAACTGAGACATGATTTAAAGCCATAGAAAGTACTCTAAAAATACAAGGCTACACAGTCTTCTTCACGTTTAGACCAACAGCAGCACAGACTGAGACAAAAGGTGGAGGTGTTTTGATCTATGTTAGCAACAAACATATTTCCAGGTTGGTTAAACAGGATGATATCATGAAGCTCATACATGTGTAAGTCTCCATAGATAAGGTCCCTCACCATGTCATGACTAGCTACAGGTCACCACCTATGCCCCTAAACTTTCACTACTCTTATCTAAACCTACTAAGAGGTACTCACCATCCAACAAAACACAGTATTAATGGGTGACTTTAACTACCCTTCTATAGACTTAGAAAGTTACACTGCCTCAAACACACAGGCAAAATGCTTCCTGGACTTTATTAGCACAAACACCCTGGAACAGATAATGCACACTCCAACCAGAAGATCAAACATACTGGATCAGTACTTCCCAACATGGGAGAGCCCATGTGTGGTCAAATCACAAAGCTATCTCCTTTGTAGTAAAAATCAACCCAGAAAACCCAGGTTAACCAGCAACAGTTATGAACTATTCTAAGGCAAATTACATCCTGTTAAGTGACAGCTTGTCATAATTCAAGAATTCCCCTAAACCTGAGACTACAGCTACCAATGCAGAATTATTCAGAGTCCATATACAAACGTGAATGTCTGCAAAGAGGCTGCCATACCTACCAGAAATAAACATAAAACAGACACTTAAAACAAAGCCCACTGGTGGAATCCTCACCTAAACAGGGTATATAGCAAAAGAGCAAAACTCATGGCCAAAATCAAGAAGAGCAACTTCCATAAAGACAAGTGTTATCTTATACAACTAAACAAGAAACTGAGGGGTGTACGCTAGTCCAGCAAGGCCAACTACAAGGCCAGGATAGCCTCGCAGGCTAAGGACACTCACAAGGCCTTCTTCAGCTATGCCTGAAACCTTAAAAGTAACAAGACAGCAGTGTGCTGAACTGGTGGTGAATAGGTACCACCTTCAAGGTGACATAGCAAATTTACTGGCTAATAAATGCAGCTGAAATTTAACCCCCCCCCCCCCCCCCGCTCCACCAGGTGAAATCCCCTCCAACATACTTCCCACAACTACTAGCAGGGACCAGGTGCTGGCAGGATCCACTAAAGCCAAGAACACCACCTATATGGGTCCCGACAGCATCTCTAGTTGCCTTCTTAACAGTCTAAACATGACTTATCAGGACCACTTGAGGCACTCTTAAACTACAGCCTTGAAACAGGCTACATTCCAAGTAACGAGAGGACTGCAACAGTCATTCTCCACCACAAGGGTGGACCAACAATTGCCCCTGAGAACTACAGACCTATCAGTCTAAAAAGCCTGATATGCAAAGCAACGCCAATTATCATGGAAGTGATAAACAAGAACATTGACAATCTACAGACACTTAAACCCATCCCAATTTGGCTTTTCTAAGGGAAGGTCATGCCTTCTTAACCTGATAGACTTCTTTCAGAGGGTCAGCAAGGCAATGGATGAGAGTAAAACAGTGCATACTGAGTATCCTGACTTTGGCTAACACATTTAATACAGTACTGCACTCAAGCATTGTTGACAAGCTGTCTGAGCTAGGCATAAATCCCTACATACCTCGCTGGATTGATGGCTGGCTCACTGAGAGGACCCAAGAAGTCAGGATCTGTAACACAAGTTCCACTAAAAGTCCAGTTACCAGCAGAGTACCCCAGGGCTCTGAGCTGGGCCCACTCCTTTTTGGCATCTACTTCTCACAAGTCAAGGCTAACTTTCAAGGTTTCTGGTCCATCAAGTTCTCAGATGATTGTAAATTACATTGTGAGCTACTCTAGATTTCCCCAAGACATCAACATCTTCAGGAGGGATTAACTTGAACAAATGACAGGTGCCAGAGCCATGGCCTAAAACTGAATGCCAACAATTGCATTATAATGCCCTTTGGCAAACTGTCAAACCAAGTTAATTACTCCATCAGTTAAACACCCCCTAAGAGTCAACCCAGTAGCAAGGGATTTGGGAACATATGTGGACAACAGTCTGGCCTTTGACCAACATGTAGATAAGATAGTAAGAAAGTCATTCTGTGTTGCCCAACTTTTAGGCAGGGGTATGGTATCCACGTCCAGGGAAGTTATAGTACCACTCTACTCATCCCTTATCAGACTTATTCAGTACAACCCCCCCCCCCTTTGGTATATATCTAACCAGACACTTGCAAAGGTTGAGATGCCTACAAAGGTTTCTCACCAGGAGAATTTGAAGCATAAATACCCTGTCCTACACTAATCATCAAAAGGCTCTAGCTCTATATTCATTCTCCTGCAGGCTGCTGAAAGGAGATCTTTGCCTGGCCTATGGGGCTTTCTCAGACCCAGCCCTGATGGAACTGCTACAAATGTGTAAAACATACAGCACCAAAAACACTAGATCCAGGTATCTGAATTTCCCTTGTGACATAAATAGAATGTGCTGGAGAAACAGATATGTGTCCCAAAAGATCCCTGTACTATGGAATAGGCTCCCCATTCATGTGAAACAGAGTTAATGCCCGAACCTATTCAAACAAAACCTTGGCAATCAGGTGGGAAATTGTAAATTCATTCTCGGTCTGGCCCCCATGCCTCTTATGTAAAGAGGCTGTCAATAAGAAAAGTATTATCCTAATACCCTCTCAACATATCCTTAGTTACCTCCATACTAAACATGCCCCACTATATAGTCGCCCGTGATACTTGGAACCCTAATGGTTTGGTGTGTGCTGCTAGGCTTCTAAGGGCCCTAGTGGTCATTAGCCTAATAACAAACCTATGAACCTCTACATCCAGATGGCCTACATACCCATTAAACTGAATAAAGTGACAAAGCACTCGAGCAGATGACCAAGAAACCTGTCCTGCATGAATGGAAGTTGGACAGGGTGGTATTAAAAAGTACAGCACAAGAGTGGAAAACACCAGAGATATACTTGCTCAGCTTCTAGGACAAACAGTTTATGCTGCAGCTTCTCCTGCAGGTTAGCCTGAGCACTGAAATCATTCCTATCCACTGGAACCAGGTGTTTGTATATAGCTTGTATCCCATCCCAGCCCACTTCTCCCAAAGATGCTCTTAAAATCAAGAGGGGGAAAATTAATGTCCATCTTAATAGCACTGCTGTGGTAAAGGCAACTGTGTTTTTCTCAGCTGGTGTAGATAAGCATGGAATGCTCAGTCCTTTCCGTCTCAATATACTCTGCTGAATAAACAGGGAGGGTCCCCAGTGCACCAAAGTCTTAGAAGCCTCAAATCAGCCTAGCCTTTATAGAGATCTGCTTGCCCCAGAGGTGTTGCACGTATAACAGGAGATATGAAGCCTATCACTAGGAATCCTTACCTGGTTAAATGCAAGAGTCTGTCAAGATGGTGCACCACTACGCAAGTGGAACCAATGCCTGCCTCTGCCTCACTTATCCACGGATATTAGGCAGCATCATTTTTACACATGTTTAACATATGCTTTCATTAAGGTTCACTTGTCAGCTATTTCACCCTTCTATCCCCCTGCAGACCTCCTTTCTTCTCCATGTCAGCACACAAAGCTTTTTTTTTTTTTTTTTTTTTTTTTTTTTTTGAAGGAATCTTACATTTAAGACTTTCCAACAGACCTGTTTGGCCTCTAAAATGTGTCAGTAAATTGTACCAACCCCCCCCCCGGCCTCTAAAAATGCATCAGTAAATTGTACCCCCCCCCAGAGCCTGGTAACTTAGATGCTTTAAAGTTGATTTCCTAGAATACTCTCTACTGGTCATCACCTCCACCTGAATCTCTAAGCTGCCCTGGTTGTGTAAGGAACATTATGTAGTCTTCCACTTGAAAAGAGTACCTCTTATAGCCAAGTGTTTTTTTTTCATTTCCTAAGTAGTCACAGAGCTCATAACAGGGGAAGACAATTCTGTTCATCATGGAAAGTACAGAGGTAGCTAAGGTATTACACAAACATAATCAAGGACCCCACACAGTTAGACCAATTTTTTTGTGTCCTTTGTACCAGGGAACAAGGACAGCTATGTGTATAAACAACCCCAGTTTTAGTGACTTATTAACTGTTTTACTTTTTGCTGTGATCACTGTGGGAAAATGTATAGAGGGCAAGGCAAGGGCACATCCATCCAGGGCAGCTACTGCTTTGACAGAGCATTTTTAAGAATATGTCAGGGTATATGTGATGCAGACACTTAAACCACTCTTCACACCTTCTTTAGACACTGCATATTGGATGTACAGTGAATTAGCAGGGCGGTTTTTGCCACTGTAGTTCTGCAGTACATGTAGTAATCCACCTTCCTAATCTGGGACAAGGCTTCCTCTGGGAAACTAACTGCTTTAATAGTCTCCCCTTGTAGTAGGAATGCAATAGCAGCAGTCATCCTATGATAAACATAGTGTGATTGTGTAATGATGCTCACCATAATCGTAGATGTTTGAATAAGGGGATAACTGCTGCAGTAAGGATTCCCCTGGATACTGTTAGAGCTCAATCTCCTCCTCTGAAGGTTGGGTGCGGAAGTGGTATTGTCTATACTTTTGTTTTTTTTATCCTGTGAGATTCTTTTGGCATTTGGCTTCCTTTTGATTAAGCTTTGCTTTAGTATGTCCTTTCCAAGAGTCAGGCTCACATACAGGTAGCTCCTTGTTCCAGAAAAGAACAGAAGATGAGCCCCTTAATAGCCATGCATCCTGCTGAGGTCCTTGGTGTAGTGAGGATACCAGCTCTGCTCTAGCAGTTAGACCACAAGGACCAATGTATGCCTTTGGCTAAATCTCGTATAGACTGAATTATGCTGCAGCAGTGATCTTGTATTTAAACATCTACAGCACTGGTGAGTGACCTCACACAGCTGTATATTGTACTTGCAGAAAATTGGTTATGTTTCCAGTGATAAAATATGTTCAAGGGTCCCTTTCATCAGGCTCGACTGAAACTAAAGTACTCTCATGGAGCCTTTTCTGCAGTACTCTGAGGTCCAACTTTTCTGGTTTTGGTTACTGATGAGTAAACTTCAAATTATTGACATCAAAGCTATCAGCAAAAGATACTCCCCAGGGAAACTGTTTTGAATCCTATCATGGGAGAGTAGGGAGCTCTTCATATAGACACCTGCTGAATGAAGTTTTCATGAAGTAACTACTACTGTTTTAAGTTCATAATTAAAAAATTTGCATGTGTGTTATGTAGAACTTCCTATCAACATATGACAGTGCTGAGACAGCTTTCCTACTGGTTCCCACTAAGGGACTACACTCACCCCAATGAGCACTGGCTCACTGATGCTTTTTTAACCTTTAGTGTGTAAACGAAGGTGGTAGCCTCTTTTCAGTGATATAACAACTCAGTAACAAGTGAAGAATATTTGCAGTCATGTAATTCTGACATATCCTGACATATCTTTACAGGATTATTTTATTACAAGAGGTATGATTTTATCACTGCAGAAGCTAATGTACCACTGTGAGATGCACTTTTCCACTACACTGATTGCAGAACTACCACCACCTATAAGCAGCTACTTGTCTCCTCATTAGTGTTGTGTCATATTGTGAGTTCTTACTTAATGTAGGGATGAGTATGTAAATACTAAGGCAGTACTGTAGAAAGTTTGTGCGCTGTATCCTAAAGCCTGCTGCTAGCCCTGCATGCCCAGCTGAGGTTTCTAATGGGATTTTGTTATAGCTTTAGTATATTTATAAATAGCAGTGAAATAGTGAAAGTAGCAAATAGTGCACACAGATTTGCATCTGCTAAAATTACTTGTACTAGTTGGTAGAAGCATGAATTAAGTCCAGAATGATTCTGTTTAATAATAAAATATGACTTGGGTGAAGTTAAGTTTCATAACACTGAATTTCAGAAAGATGTGGATAAATTAACCATAGTAAAACACAGTTGTGTGAGGCAGAGACTTGCAAATGTGGTCAAAGGAGTCAGTGTACAGGAAACAAATTTACTAATATGTCATTATTACAGGGTACTGGTGAGGTCTCATTTGGAATACTGTGTGCAGTGGGGCTATGTAGGAAGAGAGACCGAAGTGTGGACAGGTTCAGGTGAGAGCTGCAAAGGTAAAGGGGAAAGAGGAGATCTGAGTAATTGTATTAAAGAGATCTGAGTAATTGTATTAAAGAAGGAAGATTTATGGTCTCTGAAAGATAAGGGATGAAATGGATCTACAAATTTGTAGGAAACTAAGTTAGAGATTAGGCTTGAGAGAAAGAAAGGAATTAAATCATGGCTGTTGGATGAAGAGGTAGATTTATATATATATATATATATATATATATATATATATATATATATGAGTGGCTGCTACTCTTATGCCAATTAAAATAGCAATATGACTAACGTAAAGGCACACCTTGTTCAGTGCAAAACATAATTATAGACTTACATTGGCATAACTGTGGTTCTTACCAGTCTGCATCATGTGTGTTTATAAGCTTTGTAACATAACTACATTTCTTTTGTTGTATTGATGAGTAGGAGTGCAATATTTTAACATGTACACTAAAGTCTGTTTAATTTTAAAAACCAGTGAGTTTTTATTATATACAAGATGTTTCCAAATATATAATGTTGGATCTAGTAATTATTGCATTCATTTCAAGGCAGTGAACAGAATCCTGCATAAGTTTTGTTTGATGAACTTTTGATAGGCTTCATTCAGCCTGCTTTGTTTGCAAGGTGTCAAACATTTCCTGGAATACAATCTTTTCTTTTACTTTCATATCTATCAATACAGTTCTAAAAATTCAGAAGATCTTTCATTATTTTGTTATTATTACATAGATAAAAAATGTAAGACTACAGCCTACAACTGAAAGTTACAAAAAATAAAAAAAATAAATAAATAAAAATAGTGATTTGTTATTCTGATGAAAGTGCGAAGATCTGAATTCCCATTTTTGTCCATGGCTATAGATTTGAATTAATTACAGATGCATCTGTCACAAATAGAAAGTGAAAGAAAATGAATAATAACTGTAGTATTATGAATCACTAAGGGAGTTAATATTTTCATACAAACAACTTTATATAATTGTTATAAGTGTCATTGTTGTGAGATTTCCATAAAATGAATGAGAAGAGGCTCACCCTCAGTCTGAATCCTGGGATGCAGACACAAAGGCCCGTATTTCAGAGGAGTATACAGCAATGACCTTTCTCCATCTGAAAGGCTTCTGCCCATAAAGAGCCCTGTTCTGCGAAAAACTTCAGGCATTTGTGGAGTCCAGCTTTACTATGGGGTAAGTACTCTGAAGCCTTGGACGGGGTGAGTAAGAAAGTTTTCTCTTCTGCAAAGCTGGATCGATCTACTGTTTTTCACGATGCCCTTCTCACTCCTGAGGGGGTCAGGTATTTCAGTGGACTGAGAGGTGCCAATGGTAATAGAGTCACCATACAGCATAGATCCAGTTCTGGTGTCAGGCCCAGGAGCATGTCATTTTATCAGTCAGTTTGTTCACATCCTTAATCATCAGATGACCAACATCAAATGACAGTAGCAGCAAGTACCACTTTTAGTGATAGGATTTGCTTAGCTTTGTTCTTTGTTGGTTGTGGTTCATTTTGCTGTAGCCTGCATTTGAGAGAAGAGTCTACGGCAACACTAAATAAACCCCACAGATGCTGTGGAGCTAATTTCTCAACCTAGCTGAGAATCAAAATTACCATGCAGTGTGTAGCAGCAGTAGTAGCAGCAAGTAGCTACACTATACAGAAATATATAAAATAATGTAGCTGGAAAGAGAAATCTATTCACTTATAAAATACATTTGTGCTGTGGTTTCACTGCCTTTTGCATTGGCATCAACACCTTTTTCCCATTTTGACATGGATTTAGGGTGCCACATCAATACTGATCATCACCTACACCTAAAGGTCACACTGCTTGGTGCTTAGCCATACTGCTGTCATTATTCCATACCACACATACACACGCCAGCACTCACATGTACAGCCAATTTAGAGTATCCATTCCACCTGCCGCATGTGTCTTGACTGTGGTAGGAATCCAGGACACCTGTAGAAATCCATGCAAACACTGGGAGGACTTGCATACTCTGCACAGAAGGCACCCCAGCTGAGAATCAAACTCCTTGCTGTGAGGTGGCAGCGCTACCCACTGTGCCATCCTAATTGGTTTAATTGCCTTCATGGGGGAGAAAGCAAATAACAAAAGGAACATATAAATACAGAACCAAACAGCAGTGAGACAAGTTGAAGTTCAACAATTAACTACTAATTAAATACTTCCAAATATGTAAAGTAATACCAGACATTGTAGTCACATATAGCACAGAATAAGGTGAATTCTGAAACGTCACAGGAGTACAAGTGCCATTCATATTGATCCATCTGCAATGGCCTTTAACTGCAATACATTTTCTCTGTGTAACATATGCAGCTTTGTCACCATGGTGATACAGACCATAAATGAAATTAGCTAAATCACAAATAAACAGACCAGAGAATAGCAGTTCTACCATTAACTTGGATGCACCTTTCAGTCAGCAACAAGTTAATGAACACTGCAGTGTCACCAAGGGGAGCCATCCCCCAACACTCTTTTTGAAGCCTGTGAGATGAAAATGCCAGCATTTTGTATGTGAATAAGATTCTTTTGGCTATATTGTTATTTTATACATCTTGAATTGTAGTTGGACCGCACCACTTATCTTTCAACCCTCTCTTAATCTACCCTTACAGAACTGAAACTGTCTTCTAAAGTTTCTAACTTCTTCACTTCCAAAGCCAAGAGAGCAGTAAGTTTGCGTGCGCTCATCAGAAATTTGGTGTGTGCTCTTCCCTTCATGTTACTTAGATGTGCTCCAACTACAAGGACATTTCTTCTAACAATTAACAAAATATGTAAGTTAATCAACCTAGCCAGCAGCAGGGAACACCATTGCCTCTCTCTATGGAGGTCCAGCTGGCTTTCACTAACCGACCTGCTCCTTTTGAATTTATTAACATATAAACTCCATTTCTGAAATTCTTGCCGACCACTTCTGCTTACTCCATGATAGATCACAAGATCAAGGCTAATTTCTGCTTGCCAGACCCATTATTTAGCTGAGTAGCGTCTAAAGACATTCTCAAGAATAACCCCTTCCACCTGGCACAGTTTGGCCACAGTATCAGAATCTGCTAAACCCCCCCTCCCCCCACATACACACAACACTTTCAGACAAGTTTTACTACTACTAAAACAAGACAAGGGATACCTTTATTAAATTCATCCACTGAATAACTTGAAGTTCGTAATTCTTCCTAAAGTACAGAACCATCAAACAACAGTGACTTTCAGTCAGGAAATCTCGTATTATCATCCTGTCTGTATGTAATAATAAAAACTCTGCATATGTGCTTTGTAAATATATTTTTTATATCTAGCTTAATTTGCATGGAATTCTAGTTTTGAAACTGAAATGCTTCTGCAGAAAACAGTTTAAGTAATCATTCCAGTTTAAATAAGCTTTGGCATATCGACAAGCATGACAACTTATGTTAGTAGCTTTCCTGTCTGTGTGACAGATGTAGCTTTCGTTATACCATTGTTTGATATTAAGCCTGTGTTACATATATGTCACTCTAGCCTGGGTCATGACTAGCCCACTTACCCAGTTAATCACTCATCATTCAAAAAGTAAATTGTGAGTGAGGGAGCAGGGAGGTTTTTTTTTTTTTTTTTTTTTTTTTTTTTAACAAGTGGAGCAGTCTGGTTGTGGCATCCTCTGCAGTGGAAGGTTGTACTGAAAGAGTGCTTTGTTAACATGGTATTTGCCCTTTCTCACTGGCATGGTTGTGTAATCATGGAGTTAGTAACAGAGTGCAGAAGGAATAACCCACCTGAGAAGTACGCTTCTCCATACTAAAACACGTATGTTATTTTCTTATGTTATTTAATGTTAATGGTTGTTCTGTTTGTTTCAGTGATCTGGACTTGATATAGCAGGATGCAACATTCCTGTTTTTATTAGGTCATCTTAGATCCATCAGATCCTAATTGTCAGGTTCTGAAGTTGTGTATAACCCCCACTACCACTGCCTCAAAGTGGAGCTTTTCTTCTTGCACCAGATTAACCTCTCACAGGTTTTTTGCAACAGATGTTTTTCAATGGTAAGGTGCAGAGCTCATATCTGCTGTTCCACAGTGGAAGAAAGTTGTACACCCCGACAGACAAATATTCACTTGGACTGTGCTTCTGGTCATGGAATTTCTAGCTAGTGCCCACAAATCATTGCCATTCTGATGTGGTCCTGTAACTAGATATTCAGGCATTCTCATCATGGAGCCTGTAGATGGGTAGCTTGAAATTGGGTCCTTTCCAGTTTGATCCAAAAATCAGTTGGTCTTCAGGCACCTAAGTAAATGGTATGATGCATTCTCTTGCCATCTGTGCAGGGAGGTGATACAAGCCTTGCAGTGGACTACAGACAAAGGGTACTACTTTAAAAGCCATTTACATTTTGAGCAAGGTAAATACATGGACAAACTTCCCAACCCATTCTGTGTTTTCCTGTAAATGAGGATTTGAGAGGCTGTCAGATCAGAGTACTTTGGAATGGGGCTACCAGAGGTCAAGCTGCTGTGTATACCACTGCAGTTTTCTCTCTGTTCTGCGTGCAACAGCACAAAAGTGAATATCTGATGGAGATATGCATCGTATCATGACTGATGAAGATTCCTGTGTGCTTTCTTACTGTTCTCTCTGATTCCTTGCCTAATTGCACAAATACTGTTCATTCTGTTTTTCTAATCTGACTGATTGGTCTTTGAGACATTTGTCAGATCTGAGCCAGCAAAGCTAGTGCTCCAGTCTTGAGCTCCTGTAACTTTTCCTTCAAACAGTGCACCTTTCCTAACTAAGCTAGTTTTACTTAGATTTCAGCTGCCACCTCTAAATCAGATGTGATCTGTTGGCTTCTACAGCTAAGTGCTTCTTGCTTTAATTTTTTTTAAGTTTGATAGAGTTTAGTTATATATTTTTAAATTATAATATTGATACAATATATAGCTATCAAAATTTTAGTAGTTAATATTTTATTCAGGTTGTGCATTTAGATTTCTCCATTGTCAACTTTGTTCCTGGGTCTCCTCTTTAACATTCTCATCAACACCCTCCATACAACCACACAACAGGCCTCCCTAAAACAGTAGACAGATGACCCCACACTGGTTTGTGCATCTGACAAAGTGGCACACCTCTTAAAACCTACTCAGGAAGCGTTAACAGCAACTGAAACATGGCTTTCTAACTCACAACTCATGCTCAGCCCTAAAAACCCAAACTACTACTTTTTCCTAAAGTCCCTCTCCCATGAAAAAACAAAATTTAAAGTCCTCTCTCTTGATAATACATGCATCGAAGTCACTTCTCTTAACAAATTATTAGGGATGATTAGTGGATGATCATCTTAAATTCAACCTGCATATACAAAAATACACAAGATAAACTCATCAAAAACTAGGGATTCTTTATACAGCGAAAAACTTTCTCACTTGATGCAACTAAAACTACACTTGCCACTACTTATCTTCTCCCCACACTTCTTTATGGCGATCCCATCCGTACTAACCTTTAGGCATCACAAAAATCAGAACTTGAACAATGCTATAACAAAGTTGGTAAATATGTAGCAAATAGCACTTTCAGAGCCCACTACTGTAAAGCACTGAATAACATAAATTAATTAAACATGTATACAGTTTTTTACCTCCTAAAAATGTATCTGGAATCTGTCGGTTTGTCCAGCAATGAATTAACATTCTGCATAACTGTGTTCCCAGTCAGTCATTACAATCCAAAGAACAAAAACTCCTATCAGTCCACAAACCTGTCAAATCTGCTGGGAATTGTATACCATATTGCTAAGGCCTGGAACTCCTTATTTATATCAACCAGGTCAATACCCACCTACCATCCTTCAAAACCATTCTGAAAGACTTACTAGACAAATGCCGGCTGTCTTCATACTCAACACTAGGGTAAACTATATCCTTACATGAGAATAAATACCTGTTCATACCTTACATCTCTTTACTGTCCCTTCTTCACTCATTTCCTTACTTCTGTCAATTTCTCTCCCCTGGCTTTCTCTCTAAGTATACCATAAGCCTGCTTTTCCCTCACTTTGTATTCCAATTCCTGTTTGTATAATACTAACATACCTTTAACTTATCTATAAACTGGCTAAGATTTCTGTATGAAATCATTGTCATGTAACTTGTATCTATCCTTAACCAATGCTTTCATGTTATGTCTAATTTGGTATAATTATTTAAACTGTATTTGTTTTTGTATCATTTTAATGACTGTAAAATTATTGTTCTTAAAATGTTTTTGAAATACTTAGGAGCTTTTCTCCATGGGCTTCTAATGAAAATGGGTTCCTACTTTCCCGGTAGTCAAATGTCAATAAATATATAATAAATAAATCAATAATATAGATAGAATTCCGCTTTCTTATTGTGTGCTTATTTGTTAAATAGTTTGAGTTGCTGTTTTACTGTCTATGTGCTTTTACATATGCATTGTGGATAGTTTTGGCACATCAGGCACCTGTATGATTTGTGTCTGAGTTATTCCATTTTCTATGTACATGCATCAGTTATTTTTGCCCATCTTGCCCTTGCTCAGAGCAGGATTGTGGGCCAACATTGGATGGTCAAACAGGTCCTTAAAGGATTCCATTCTTCTATTCCCCTTTGAAGAACCTCCTTCTTTCCTTAGAACTTGAATCTCACAATCAAAATGGCTCCTTCTGTGTTTCCTACTTAAACCTACTGGTTTTCCAACTCTGAAATTTATCTTAGAAGATGCTTCTTTTGGTGGTCACTGCCTCTGAGCTTCAGACCCTTGATTATGTGGAACCATATCTGATCAGGGGCATCTTAAGGGGTATCTGTTAGATATGCAAACCTCTTAATAACCATCTCTGTCAGTCAACAATTTATATTTTCAGTAGTTTTGTTAAACATCAGCTGTCATAATAATTCATTATTTAATTTATTGATTCACTTATTCATTTTCCTATTACCTCTTAATCCAATTCAGGGTCACAGGGGAGCAGAAATCTATTTCAGCACTCAGTAAGTGCAAGTCAAAGAAACTTGTCCTGGACAGGATGCCTGTCCATGTCAGGACACACACAGAGACACAAACAGCCACCTATGGGGCATTTATAGAATTTCCAGTTAACTTATGACAACTTCCATTTGTAAAAAGAAACTTCAAGCAAAATCCTTTGTGAACACATGTGGAACGTGTATTCTGTACAGAAGGTTTGCCAGCTGATAGTCATACTGGAGAACAAAGCTCTATGAAACAACATTGTTATCCACTGCACTACTGAGCTGTCTACTGTTATACTCGACTGTAAAAAGTACAGAAATTAGCAGATATATGATGTTAAATAACAGCAAGGTGTGGATAGACAGTTAAGCTAAAGAAGCTGTGTGGCATCAAGTGTGAAAATATTCTATAATATACGCAGAACAATTTTATGTATTTATTTATTTATCTTTCTTTGACCAGGATTGTCTGACTGGGCAAAACCCATTTTTAACAGAGGCCTTGGGAGAAATGCACTATCACAGTACATTTATATTAACAAATGAATTTAGACAGTTCTCAGAAAAACAACAGGTACATTTTGCAGAAAAAGCAAACAGTTACAAGACAGGTATGTACAGTAAAGTATTTACATCAATATGTATAAGTATATACAGTGCTGGTAGCTCTAAATTCTTTCAGGAAGTGAATGGATTTATACTTTAGAAGATAAAACATTGTAGCATAGGGTGCATCCAAGTAAGCATTCCAAGCAGCATAGCTAGAGTATAGAACATGGCACAGGAGGTAAGAAGTTAAAGATTTATGTGAATTGAGAAAAAGTAGAGAGAAAGATGTGTGTAAATATGGAAGGGGAGTTTAAGATGAGGAAGAAAGATGGAGGAAGTGCTAGAATATTGGAGAGTCAATCTGGTGCTGAACATGAGCATGACCAAGGTTTATTCAGATGTAGCTTTTAAACTGTGGTAGTTTGTTAGCGAGTTTGATGTGTTTTGGGAAGGTATTCCATATTTTTAACACACAGCAGGAGTAAAGAGAGTTTTTGATTGTGTTATTAGACTTAGTTGTTTTTATTAAGAACTTGTTGGTAGAGCAAAGGTCCCTTGAAAGCGAGTAAGGCAGTAAGAATTTTTTTTTAGAGCGAGGCATTTATCTAGGTAGGAAATATGTTTATATGCAGATACTAATTGTGAATGTTAAGAATTTAAGACACTTAGAACTCTTTACTTTCTTATGCAGTTAACATGTAGTTGACTTCTAGGGTGTAAGACATAAGAAATCCATTCTGCAGTGAAGGGTACACATGAAATCTCTGGTTACATAACTTAATAGAGGAGGAGTTTACCGCCTAATGACAGCATATATTCTTATGCTGATTTCATGATTATAGCAAAGCATAGTGTTACGATCCTCTTCTGGACCAGTAATCAAGGAGCCTCAATCCTCACCCCTGGCACCAGTGGGGAATGTTCACTGGGGGGATAACAGGTACACACACAGTATCTCCAGGTACAGCTGTCTGCATCAAGAACAATCAAGCACAATTTCCCTTAAGAGTACATGGGGAACCCAGTCAGTCTGGGGCTGCTTTCTCCCTCTTTCTCCAGATCCCCAGTAAGACTCCCCACTGGCACAGCTACCGAGTTGAAATTTCAACTGAGTGTCCAAGCCAAGACTTCCAGCACCCTCTGTATCCAACCAGTGCTTTGTGTCCCTGCCCAAGTAGCTCACGCACACTCTTGGAGTTTTGATTTACTTACACACACACACACACTTGGGAAAAGCTGGCATAGGTTTACTAGCTATGCCCCCTTCTTTCCCAAACTATAAGGCAGTTATGACTGCCACCAGACACTCCTTCCAGCTACCTTAGGGCCCTTACAAGGGTATCCAATATACTGAGTAAAATTAATATTAATACAAATGATAGTTTGACTAACAGCAAGGCTATTAGGAGTGGACCACATAGTGTCACCAAGTAAATATGCAGATACTCTCAAAACATAAATACCGCTACAAAGATCAGCCACAATGAAGGGTTTAAATATATTTAATAGTAAATAATAAAAGAACAAGAAAATATTAAGTGTATATTCACAGTGACATCAGCGTTCAAAATCACAGGAAATATTTAAAATAACATTGAAGGATAGACTCAGACAAATAAAGAAAACAATATCTAAACTTGGCTTCTCTGTATTCCTGACATAATCTAAGAGAGTTACTATTCCCTACTTACTTAACAGAGCAAGGCAGATGAGTGGTGAATGGTTCTTCTTGTCAGGCCCAAGACAGAATAGAGAATGCTGAGTCTCATTAAGAGCCTTCTCAAAATAATATCCAATATATTACTTCTGGGATAGCTTGCAGATTGAGATCACTTTTCATCATCTCACTTCTAGTTCCCATGCCAACCCCCATTGCTGGAAGCTGGCAGGATTTAGCACCTACCTGTAAAAATACACATATAAGGCCTTTTGCTCAGATCTATGGCAGGTGCTGGAAGTCATAAAACAATTTCATATCACCATGCTTCCAGAGTAGTAATTGGTTCACCCCAAAGACAATACAGAAAGCTTCCTAGTGCAGACTTTGTGTCGCTGGCTGCATTGAAACCTGTGAGGTAGCATCTTTATGACCTAACCCATCAAGTCATTTAATTTCAGATATATTTTAAAGTTGTCTGGAGTGAGGTTAACCTTCCAGTTTCCACTCTTAAAACATATACGCTTAAACAATTACAACAGTGCATGTCCATTTATGTTCTCTCCAGTAGGGTTGACTGTGGATACATTTCTAACACAAGCACTTTACAAATACCTTTTTAACACAAACGTGTACAAATCAGTTTGATGTACACATGACATACAGTTCTAATCCATTTGTAACACGATCATCTTGTATAAATCAGTTTGACATTCACAAATGACATATAATAATTTACAAAACCCCAGCTAGCTGTGCTGGCAGTACCTCCTATTGGGTTCCTATCATCACACATACGAAGAACTCCTGAATTCTACATAATTCAAGCATACTATACACATTTTACTGCAGTAAGTCAAAAATCACATAATGTATAAGTCTGACTTAATACTCTGTACTAGAAAAGTAAAAGGGACTATATTTTCAATCTGTGTGTTACAAATATATACTTTTTACAGGAAGGAACTTATCCTCCATACTGCCATGGTGGAAGTTATGCTCCCACATCTAACTGGCTTGTACTAATTCTAAGCTTGCACTAACCACTACTTGCCTTTGCAATAAAACCAAGTATTCCCTGAAAGTAGTGCAAACTTAGGATTGGGATGTAGTCTACTGTTTTATTTGTAAGTAGCATGCATTTATATGATTTTATAATATATGGTGTACACTTTTTCACAGTGTTCAAAGTTAGGGTTTGACTCTGTCTACAGTATTTTTAGTTAGTTTGTTGGAATCAGTTTTTTTTAAGTCTTGACTATATGGGATGAAGTGTATCAACATGCATTGTGGTTTAGGACTAACCCATGTTTATTCCCAAATGTGGGATTAGACTTGTCCTGAAACTTCTCTTTCTCGTTCTCTATTTTCTCTGAAACCAGAAACCTCGTTAGAATGGTCATTTCACAATATGATTTGCATTAACAGCTCATGTTCTTCTTAAAGTGAATATATGACTTTTAGAAGGCAGAACACATGCTCATATCCTTTGCTAGGGTGAGGGAGTGGCCAAAGGTTGACAAACAAGTCCTTTTCAAGTGGGCTGCTAGCTGCATTGTCTTTTGCCAGCAGGAAGTAAACCACATGTTGGAAATATTTCTGTCAAGGGCCAGTTCTCCAAGAGCATGGCTGCTTCTAGCTCTTGCTTCAAAAATGTCTTCATTGTCAGCATTTGCACAGTAGCTACTTGGTGATCTGTTCACACTTTCAAAAGGCTCAGACTGATGGTTTTCCTTTGGTTCCTCAGCATCAAGATTTGGCCTCCCACACCTTTACCTTTTCAGCATTTTCTGGCTCCTACCTCTCATGGATCTTTTCTTGTGTATGTTTGTTTACACTAGGCTCGTCACATTGGCCTTTAAAGCCATGCATTCCTGGCTGCTGCCTGAATTCAGTCACCTCCCTTGGGTGAAAGCTGTATAATCCATTAGTTCCTGGAGACCATGGATGAGCAAGTCAAGAGTGGGAACCATCATCTGTATAGGTTAATACTAGGCTATCTGCTCTAGGGCATTTACAAGCCTAGCCAGAGTGTGTTTGGCTTTCACAACCCTTTTTATATTAGTTGACTGTGCCTCTGTATAGTAGGTCACAGAATATAGCCCATTTAAGGTTAGTTTACCGTGCCTCTGTCTAGCAGTGACACAGAAGAGATCCCAGGGGTAAATTTACGATCTCCCATCCAAACGTCAAGATTCTTCTTGAAGATGGTCATTGAGGGGCTCTGTCTAACATGGATTGGGATTTTGTTCCAGAGTGAGGGGAGCCTCTGGGATATGAATCTGTCCCTCCAGCATGTTCTATTTATTTCTGTACTGAGGTTTAAGTCACTGGAGCATGTAGCTCTGATGGATTTGGATTTCTTGAGGTGGAGCATGTCCATTAATTCAGGGTTGGACATGGCTTTATTCAGGGTTGGACATGGCTTTATTCAGGGTTGGACATGGCTTTACCATACCAGGCAAGATTGGGTTTTCTTCTTTTTCCCTCTGCATACTCATCATGCCCATGGAGTTGGAGTGCACTGGGTCTTTGTGGTGATCCCCTTCACCTCTGAATGTGATGCAGACAATTGGTCCTGCCCCTCTTGTAGGCTGTGACTTCCATGTGAGCCTTCGCCTCTTCTTGAACTTTAGAAAAAGTGTGCACACACACACACACACACACACACACACACACACACACACACACACACACACTTTCCTTTCCCTCTGAGAACAGACTAGTAAACTAAGCCTCATTAGTTCTCGTCTTCCCCATATTGGCTCCAAAAAGTACCTGAGCTACTCATCAAAGTTGGGTCACTTTTTACATTTGAATGGCTTTATCCTTATATGCCAAAGAAGCTCACCTCCTAAGGATTTTTACTGTTAGGGAATTTTTCCCAGTCATGGATCCAGTGATGTGGACTTCCAGTATCTGGCATGGCATGTCTCAATAGGTTGTAATTACCCTCCCATCTTCCCTCCGTAGCTGTGCAGTCCATCCATAAAGTGGCAGCTGTTGCAGCTCCCTGTAAATTGGGTAAATATGCACCTAAATATCCTTGCACAGTTTAGATTTCCTTCATTGGTTTTCTTGATGAGTGAGCAGGTTGGCCTAAGGGCTACACTTGACCTAACAGTATAACACATACTGCTACAACTTGCATCAGTGTTAGAATATATGCTCTTGAGCACAAGAGCTTTACAGAAGATAGCAATATTGGAGGTAGCAGGTAAGGGTGTTCCAGCTCTTGACTCAAGGATACCTTCACAAATCTGTTGATTTGGTGAGCATACATCTATTATTTGAGTGGCGCTATGATGCAGCAGTTAACATTAAAGTAATATAATGCTTGATCTTCTGGTTTGGCTCCTGGCTGAGATACATATTTGCAGACTTTGCATGTCATCCCAATGTCTTGTGTAGAGTTTGGCAAAAGGTTCTGGTTTCTTCACACATCCCAAAGATACACAGGTATATCAATTAGTAATGTTCAAATTGCCCTAGCAGTACTTCCTTTCATCACAGATAGCACCAGTGTTATCAGGAATAAATGAGTAGTACTCATTTTGACGAGCGTGCATGTACCCCTTTTAGATGCAAAAGTGAAGTAAAGTGCCACTTAATTCTGTAGCACTGCACTATGCATGACATTCATTTCTTGAGCAATCAAATTTAATGGACTCAGAAGTGGGATTACTTAAAATTTCTAAAACCTTAGACAACTTCCTCAACTCCCAGATAAACTTCACTGCCACATAAGTTGGCAAATCCCTGCTCCAGAAAGGATCCCATCACCAAGATCCATGTGAGCAAGTCCTTTAAAAGTAGTCTTTTAGGTTCATAGGTGTGTCCTAGACTAATGGCCCTGGAACCTTTACAAGCCTAGCCCATAGGATTACCCTAGCATTGTGCCACCCAAACTTAGTTCCTCTGTCGCGCAGAGCCGCTGGAGTGATCCCCGGGGTGAATTTTCAATTTTCCATCCACTCATCAAGATTTCTCTTGAAGGAGGCCAGTGAGGTGCTCTGCTTGACATATAGGGGAAGTCTGTTCTGTAGCATGGCCAGTATCTGGGTTATGAACCTGTCCGTCCAGCATGTTTTGAACAGTATTATGATAAACCCAGGAGGTATCTATTTTCCATCTGGGTTTGAAATGCCTTTAATTTCTCTTCTGAGACGAGCATTATGAATCTTCCCTTCAGGTAATACCACTTAAGTGGTATAAATGGTATAGCATGAGCTGTATAACAACCAGCTCAGTCTGTAAGTAACCAAGGATAAACTTGATTTCCACAAATGTAATAATACTCGTGTAATTCTGCCTTACCCTGCCCTCCAACCCCATCATAAATTCTCTAAGTGAAATTGTAAGTACTGGTTCAAAAAAAAAAAAAAAAAAAGGCCCCATTCTTATGGTAGCAAACATGTCTTTTAAAGTCATTGGTAGTTGAAGCAGCATTACTATTAAATGGGTAGAAGCATGTTTAACCTTTTGATTTTTAGCGAGAAAAAAGATGAAATGCAGTATGAAGCTGTGTATCAGTCACAGGGATATGTGTATCAGTCGCTGCTGTAGGGATCAATGGACTCCCCCCATCATATGCAGTAGGTATATGTGCACAAATTCAACAGTTACTAATACTGGCAGGCTTTGCATAGGTGTGCAAGGCAGAAGAAAAAGTATTATATCTAGGATGCCATTCAGGTGCTCTCAATTCAGTTATAACCAAACACCTGCCTCTACTTTTAGTAGTACGTATACGCCTGTTAAGAAATGGGTCAGTGGTTGCAGATGATGTACTCATAGTTCCAGATGGCAAAAACAAGCTAAATAAATACTGATGAAAATCACAGTAGCTGTACCAGTAATACGTCCAAAATAAAAGCGAGAATGGTGGGGCTGGAGAGTGTTTGTGGAAAATTGCAAACATGGGTGTTGAGCTGTTTGTTCATAGTCCATACAAAATCAGTCATCAAATAATCTCTGACTAAAAGAATTAACTGCAGGTGACCATGCAAATTAATTCTGTTTAGATAATGCATTGTTTAGGTCATTGCTCAAAAGGCATGATGAATCTTCTATGTTGGATTCAGATGCAAGAAAAAGCACTGTTGATGTTGAAGAAGAATCACTTGAGTTTACTTCAGACCACGATGAGGTAACAGAGTCACATGATTAGGCTCAGAGGGTAATTCATCTGCATTCACTTCCTGAATTGATCTGTTTGACTGATGTGGAATTACTTTGGATGGCAAATAGCTCACATTTGATTCTGGATTTGGTCCAGATGACAAAACTTCATTGGCTCTCCCTTGTGGATGTAACAATGTCCCTGGTTTTGCATCTGGCTGTGCTGGTGATAGGTTCTGCTGATTCATGTAGAAGGATGTCAGTGGAATCTCACTTGTACTTTTCACAAAGGAGGGTGTTCTTGACATGTAACAGATGGATCCAGGTGGGGTGGACTTCACAACAGATGCAGAAGAAATTTCGAGCAAAACCAAGTAGGGGCCCTTCCATCTGGAGCTGAATGTCTCTCTCCGGGAGTGTACTTTAATGAAGACAAAACCTCTGGGCTACAGTTCATGACTTTCTCTTTCTGTAGGTCGTTGTACTGCATACAAACTAGATTTATGATTCTGCAGGACAGAACAAAGAAATTTGCAATACAAGAAAATTGATTCATCGACATCTTGTAATTCTACATTCTTGGGAAGGGGTGTAGCAGGCATTCTCATGGATCTGCCCATGAGAATTTCAAGACTGCACAATTCCTAGTGATACTATCTGCACTTCTCATACTAAATAAAACTACAGGCTAGTTAAGACCAGTCTCTTCACAAGTTTTGGCTAAGTGGGTCTTGATTGCTTGATTAGCCCTTTCCAAAATCGCTGAAGCTTGTGGTATATAGGGATAATGGAAATGCAATTTCACATTCAAAATTTTGCAGTTCCGCCCTATTACTTAATTAGTAAAGTGAGTACTCTGATCTGAATTAACACAATAAGGAACCCCAAATCTTGAAATCAATTCTGTATGTAACTGTTTATCTACTGTTCTTGTATCATTTTTCACACAAAGATATGTCTCTACCCATCCAGAAAAATGTGTCAACAACTACTAATTTGTATGTATATTTAAATTTCTGCACATTAGGAAGTTCACTAATGTCCCATTGTATAACACAGAATGGTCCCCAAGGCTTTTTCCGATGCAGGCACAGATTTGGACAAATTGTGTTCTAAGCAAACTACGCAAGTTTTTATAAAATGTTGGGCAATTTTTGAAAGATGAGGGGCATACAATCATTGCAAATCTGTTTTATTAAAGCATTTTTGCCTTAATGAAAATGTAAATGGTAGGCTTTAACCAACTGCCTTTAGAAATTTTTGTGAGGCTGCTAATTATCCGTCCAGGTGTCGCCGCAAAATGTCCGGAGACGCTGCGGCAATGGTTTATCCACCTCTTTCAGAGTCCTGTGTCTAATTCTGAAAAGATAACTCTTGTAAAGAAAAATTGTTGATAGTTTCATTTAATTGCTGCAAAAATAAAGCCTGAACAGGATAAGACAATGCAGCATGTCTTGTTGTCATATTTATAAATGTTTCCTTTAGTTGTAAAGGATTTGTCTATTTGAAGTAGTTTTTGGAGGCTCTCAGTACAAATCTGCCCAAACAGAGACCTCCAAAGCAGAAATGCAAGCAACCTCCACCCCCCCCCCCAACACAACCCAAATGACACATAGCCCACATACTCAGTGTGCCACTCAACTACAGCCCATAAGGCATAACGTACCCAACACTCTAGTCATAGGTGACTCTATAGTCAGGCACACTGATGTTCCACTCACCAGGCTAAACAAGGAAAAAGTTACTGTCAGCTGGCCGTCAGGTGCCAGGATCCGCCACATAACACACACACTCAGGTCACTCCACAACAAGTACAAATATGACGCTGTCATTGTCCATGTTGGTGTGAATAACCTGAGACGTACTTCCCTGAACTACATGAAAAGAGACATGGAGGAGCTCTCCGATCTTGTAGCCCAGGCCGGTATGACCCTAGCCCTGAGTAGCATCCTGCCATCACCCAGAATGACACCACAGTACAAGGACAAAATGATTGACTTTAACAATTGGCTAAGCTTCTGATGTCATTCTAAGGGAATCCAGTGTCTGTCTGCCTGGGATGACATGATCGACAGACCACCGTGCTTTGCCAGAGATGGCCTGCACCTGTCACCCTTGGCATTCCGGATACTGGCAAAGGTTCTTGCCACCCCTACAGTGCCTTTTTTAGGCAAGGTTCAAATGAAAAATTCACCACCGTAACAAGTACAAGCAAGCAAAATCTGAGGGTAATGCTACTCAATGTTAGAAGTCTAAACCTCAAAATGCACTCACTCACTCAAGGCACTCCTTAAAATGGAGAACACTGACATCTGTGCAGTGACAGAAACCTAGCTCAAAGCTCCAGAGAACACCCCTGCATTACCAGGCTGTAATTCATACCACACCTTTCGGCCACCAAACTCAGACCGAAACATTAAAGGTGGAGGCGTGTCCATATTCATTAAGGATATCCACACCTCCAAGCTAGTTGCTCAGCATAATGCATCCGAGATTATCCAAGTTCAGCTAACTCTGGGCAAAACCACAATCCAGATTGTAGCTTGCTACAGAACCCCCCATCCACCACCACCACCATGCCCCAGGATTCCCACTCCTCTTTTCTTGATACACTGGAAAATATTAAGGTACAACCCAACACTCTAATAATGGGTGATTTCAACTACCCTACCATTAAGTGGGGAAACTACTCATGTACCAACTCTTTTGCTCAACGCTTTCTGGAAATCATCAATTCCAACGCTTTGGATCAACTTATCCACACCCCCACCAGGGGCAGCAATATCCTAGACCTGGTCATCACCAACATGGGTGACCAGTGTTCCACACCAGAGGTCAGCTCCTCGTTGGTCAGATCGGACCACAAGCTAATCACCCTAAACATCCACATCCCGCTCCTACCCCCCCCCCCCATTAGGAAAACAGCCGTAAAAAATTTCTCCAAAGCCAACTTCACGCTTCTTAAGACAGAAGTGGCAAACTTCACGACACCCATACAGATGGACAATAGAGGTACAACTGCTGAATCCTACACAAATGCACTTTATAAGCACTTACACGAGTGCATGGATCATGCTATCCCTAACAGAACCAAGATGCTATCCTCCAAAAAAAGGAAGCTAATCTGGTGGTCTTCTGCCATAAACAAACTCTATAACAGAAGAAAGAAACTGTTGCAAAAAAGAGTAAAATCCCACGATTGGAGGAACTCCCTGGTCAGCCTCAGTAAAAAGCTGAGATCCCTCATAAAATCCTCCAAAGCTAGTTATGAAAACAAAATTGCCACTGATTCTAAAGGCAACCACAAAGCATTCTATAGCTATGTCAAAAATCTCAATGGCAACACTCAGATCTGCTCTGAGTTACAGCACAATGACAGTAAATATACAGAACCAACTGATATTGCCAACATCCTGGCAGATAGGTTCAGTGCTAACTTTACCCCCCTGTCACCCCCTGAAGGGACCATCTTTATACCGAAAGATTGGAAAGTTCCTGTAGTCACAGCTGCACAGGTAAAAACTTCACTCTCCAAAGCCAAGAACACAGCATCCATGGGACCTGACAACATCCAGGCTGCCTTTTACATGAACTACAGAATGAACTGGCATCCCACCTAAGTACCATGTTCAATCATAGCCTCATCTCAGGCTTTGTGCCCATTGAATGGTGCACCGCGACAGTTATCCCACTCCACAAAGGGGGGGGGGGCCACAACAGACCCCGGGAACTACCGCCCCATTAGCCTGACGAGCCTCGTCTGCAAAGCCATGGAACGTATCATCATGGAACTCATAAACAAAGACATTGGAGATCTCCAAACTCTGAACCCCACACAGTTTGGGTTTGTAAAAAGCAGATCATGTCTCCTAAACCTGATAGACTTCTGTGAAGTAGTCACCAAAGCCATAGATGAGGGTAAGGTGGTTCACACAGCCTATCTAGATCTCACCAAGGCATTCAACACCATCCCTTACTCTGGAATTATAGATAAACTCACTAAACTAGGTATAAATCCCTATGTCACAAGATGGGTTGCCAACCCACACCGTGAAAGTAGCAGACTCCAAATCAGACTTCAGACAAGTGGAGTACCACAGGGTTCAGTCCTGGGTCCTCTCCTGTTTGGTATCTACTTCTCTGAAATACAGGCTAACATAGAAGGTCTTTCGCTAACTAAATTCGCAGATGACTGCAAACTAGGAGCCATAATTGAAACTCCTAACGATGTGGACATCCTACAAAAGGGCCTCACTGAGACAGATGCCTGGTGTCAAAGACATGGTCTCAAGCTCAATGCCAAAAAGTGCATTATCATCCCCTTTGGTAAAAACTCTGTACCAATGAACTACCACATAGGCGGTAGTCTACTTAACACCGAAAGTGTGATGAGACCTTGGGGCACAGGTGGACAGTAGTCTCTCCTTTGATAATCACATTGCCACAGTGGTCAGGAAATCCTCCTATGTGGCACACCTCATTACAAAAGGTTTCTCATCCAGAAAAAAAGAGGTCATTATTCCCTCTACTCATCACTCATTAGACCCATTATAGAGTACAACGCCCCTTTTGGTGTGTACCTCACAAGACATCTTCAACAACTGGAAAGGCCGCAAAAATACCTCACAAAGGGGATTACTGGCCTCAAACAGATGCCTTACGCAGACCGTCTCAAAAAACTCCAGCTTTACTCCGTCGCATATCGCCTACTCAGAGGCGATCTCTGCCTAACATACAAAGCTATGTCAAACCCAGAGCTGTTGGACATGCTCCACTTAAAGAAATCCTAATCCCTCCAAGCTACACGCTCTAGGGACCTAAACCTTGTCATCACAATAAACAGAACATGCTGGAGGGATAGATTCCTGTCCCAGAGACTTCCCATACTCTGGAACAGACTAACTATCTTTGTCAAACAGAGCTCCTCATTAACACTATTCAAGAAAAATCTTGATGATTGGATGGGTAATAGGAAATTCACCCCGGGGATCACTTCTGTGGTTTTGCTTGACAGGGGCACAGGAAAATCATCTTGGGTGGCAAAACCCAGGGTACCTTTTTGGCTAGGCTTGTATAGGCCCTAGGGCCAGTGGCCTAGTACCTACCTATGAAACCTATAAGTATGGTACATATAACTACAGAAACCTCCCTTAATAATAATAAGACATCTAATAAATCATTAACAAAAACAGCATTTTTAGTAACAATTCCTGCTGAGGTTAAATAACCTTGTTCTTTCCAAAGTGTCCCAAAACCATGGACCACTCCATAAGCAGTGAATCTGTGAAATTGTCACTGATGTTTTTTGTCAGTCTTACAGGCTTCAGTACTAGCTACAAGTCCAGATACTTGAGCAGACGCATTTCCATTTAATTGTCTGGTTAACAAAATTCTGTATTGTGTGCAAAAGGAAAAGGTTACTACAAGATGTTAAGTTGTCTATCTCGCCTTCATTCTTGCTGGATGGGTTCGGAGCCGACCTCGGCTCCGACTCAGCCACTCTAAAAGCTCGAGAGTTGGTTCCACCGGCTCGAGGCTCCCCTTATATCCCACAATGCTAGGCGAGAGTTACCTCAGATCTCGTTTGCCGCTACAGCTATCGAGGTGTTGGTTTTCTACCGGTTCTTGGTAAGTGACTTTTCTTGTGTAGTTAGTCTATTCAAACCCCTTTAATTTTAATATTTTTACTTATTTCCCTTAGTTTAGAGAAATTCTTATCCCCTTTCTTAAAAATTCCTGTTTTTTTTTCCCTCAAGAACTTTAAGTTCTTCCCTTGGGCCTACAGGCCTTTTTTCTTTCCCTAGTGGAGAGTGTGTGTTATTTTTCTTTAAAAACCTAGTTAGTGGTTTATTATTTTTTAAACTAGACAGGGTGTAATTAGTGTGTTTGTGACTGTGTGTGTGATTACACCTGTAGATATGTCTAAAGAAGCAAAGGTCTCCGGATTCAAGAAGTGTGATGCGTGCTGTCAGAAAATGTCTCTGACAGACGCTCACACTTCTTGTGTCTACTGTCTGGGACCTTTGCACCTGCAGGACTCCTGTGCTGTGTGCCATGGCTTCAGCCCCAGGGTCCTGCAGGAAAGAAAAAATAAATTAATTTTAAGGGGCTTACTCAAGCCAGAGGATTCCCTTTCTGTATCTACAGGGAAGCCCTCTAAGGCATGTAGGTCTTCGGCTCCGACAACTGAGCCGAGACCTAAGGTTTCTAAACCTCTGTCTACATCGGCTCCGGCTGGAGCCGATGAGTCTCAGTCCACAGTTTTGTGGTTCCTCGGCTCCGGCTGGAGCCGAGGTATTAAATTCCCGTGTCGGCTCCGACCAGACCTTCGGAGCCGACAACTAGGAAGAGGTCCAGGTCACCATCTCTTGGCTCCGTTCATTCGGATCCAGGATCTCCCCTGCTGTCTGAACGGAGCCAAAGATCTCACTCCTCTAGGTCATCGAGGCTGTCGGATCATGACCTTCAGAGGGTAGTGAGTCGACTTCTTAAGTCCGAGGCACTGGCCCAGATGCTTCAGAGCCCGACTCATCAGTCGATGCCTGCCCCGGTCCATCAATATATTCCTCCTTCGACTCTCTTGAGCTCGGAGCCGGGTCGCGTCGGAACCGAGACTGTGATAGCGTCGGAGCCGATACAATTGTCTTCGGCTCCGTCGTCGGCTCCGATTTCTTCCTTGGAAGAATCTCGGCGCCGGACTTCCCTCGTCGGCTCCGAGGGGGTGAGTGGCATCGGACCCTTGTCCGACCCCCCTCTCGGTGCTTCGGCGCTGGTGAGTTCGGCTCCGACATCGGCCTCGGAGCCATCACTGTCAGTGCCGAGGGAGGTTCTTAGCTTCTCGGAGCGGGGACCTCTGGCTTTGCCTGACAGGGTTGCATTCGAGGTCATGCGGAGTGTGTTAGAGCCTGGCTCTACTCCACAGTCGGCTCCGTCCGCCCCTCCCTCTACGGTGCCTCAGGTCAAGTCGACTCACTCCCTCATCCCGGACCGCAGAGAGCCAGCTCCTCAGGAACCCCCTGTGGGGATTTCATCCTCTTCCGAGGCCTCTCCTGATTTGGCAGAAGAGCCCCCTCGGAAGAGGAAGTGTAAGAGGAAACACATTGACTCACCTGAGTCCATCACGTCTGACACAGATTTGGATGATTCTGAGGGTTCCCCCCGTTCCCCTTCTGAAGATGTCTCTTTTGCAGACATTCTAGAGATCCTGAAGCAGAGGGGAAATTGGCCAGCCCTCAACCCTTCGGAGGATGAATCTGTGTATCTTGAGGCGTTTGGCTCTCGCCCTTCCACCTCCTGGGTGTCCCCCCCCTTTGACCCCCTCATGCAGGTGGTTGCTAAGAAGGCATGGACGGCTCCTGATTCAGTGGACCCCACTCCCAGGAAACCCTCCAAGTTCATAACGGCACCAGCAGACAAACAGTTCTTAACAAAAGGAGTTTCTGTGGATGCTATGGTGGTAGCTGCTGCCACTAAGAAGGAGCTAGCTGATCCTTCAGTACCTGTCCATCCACCTAACAAGGAATCTAGGTCCATGGACAGGTACGGGAAGCGGATGTTCTCGTCAGCGACATTTACCATGCGTTAAGCAGAACTACCTATGCCATTTTACTCGTCTTCAAAGGGACTTGATCAAGGAAGCGAGTGAAATGTTAAAGGACCCTACAGCTGCGGGTTTTCAAGATAAGATGAACACGCAGCTGGCTACCCTTAACTCCATAACCAACTCCTCCATGCGCCTTCTTTCTTACGCGGCTGATGGAGCGAGTAGAGCCGCAGGGACAGGTGTGGCCTTACGTAGGCATGCCTGGATGCGGCTATGCAATTTTGGACCCCTTCAAGGCGTCTTTCACTAACTCCCCGTTTGATGGATCATCTCTCTTTGGTCCTCAAGTGAAAGAAACCTTGACTAGGTGCGAAACTGATGGCAAGACCCTTTCTGCCGTCGGAGTCCGTTTTCTACTCCTTCTAGGCCTTACCCCAAAGGCCAGAAAGGTGGAAAGATGTGGTTCCGTAAACAATCTCAAGGGACTTCGCCTGGCGACAGAGTCGTCTCCTCGCCAGAGGCAGAGGCGGGAATAACAATGGTAGACGCCGCCCTAGGGGCAGGGGGGGTCCGCAGAACCAGGGCAATCGGGAAGCCTTCCCTGACAAGCCCTTTCAGCATCCCTGAGGTGTTGCCCGACTGCCCACCTTCGAGGCAGTCGGGAAGATTGTCACTGTACCCAGAAGCCTGGCTATCCCTGACTCAAGACAAATGGGTACAGTCCATCATTTCCGAAGGCTATTCTATCCCCTTTCTTCGCATTCCAAATCAATCAAAAATCCCTTCCAGATGTTCCACTCGCTCAAAGGGATCTAGCGGTTTTGGAGATTTCAAAACTGCTTGCAAAAAGAGCAATTCAGCCAGTTCCAGCAGACCAGCAAGGATCCGGAATCTACTCAAGGTTCTTTTTAGTTCCAAAGAAAACAGGGGACTGGAGACCAATTTTGGATCTCAGTATCTTGAACAGATCAGTCAAGAAAACAAGATTTCGGATGGTCACGCTGCAATCCATCCTTCCCCTTTTGGGCAAAGGAAACTGGATGTGCTCTATAGACCTTCAGGATGCGTACTATCACATAAAAATGAACAGACACTCCAGAAGATTCCTCCGCTTCAGGCTGGGAACCAGTCATTTTCAGTTCAGGGCCCTGCCCTTTGGTCTCACCACTGCCCCCCGGGTGTTTACCAAATGCATGGCAGTGGTAGCTTCTCACCTGAGACGACGGATTCCAGGTGTTTCCATATTTGGACGACTGGCTCCTCACAGCTCCCACCAAGCATCTCCTTCTGATGGCCAGGGATTACACTTTTCGCATTTGTCAAAAGTTAGGCATTTCAATAAATTGCGAAAAGTCTGTTTTGTCGCCTTGTCGTGCTATTACTTTCATAGGCGCAAATCTAGACACAGTAAACATGTCTGCGAGACTAACACATCAGAGAATAACAGACATTCACAAACTGGTCTCACTCCTTTTCAACAACAACAGAATCAAAGCCAGGTTAGTTCTGAAAGTGTTGGGAATTATGGCGGCCATACCTCTGCTTCCATTAGCCAGATTCCATATGCGGATCCTTCAATGGATGCTCTTTACTCAGTGGTCATACCAGCAACTTCCAATGTCTCACACCATTATGATCACGCAAGCGTGCAAAAATCATCTCATGTGGTGGATGTCTTCCCTCAGCTCTTGTTGGGAAGACCCTTTGTTCCACCCTCCGGTTGCTACTCTGACAACGGATGCCTCCCTGATCGGGTGGGGGCATTATCAGGGCAGGACGGTCCAGGGCACATGGCAACCAAACGAATGCCACTTGCACATAAATGTTCTGGAGATGAGAGCAGTGCTTTTAGCGTTGCAAGCCCTTCAAGACTCTCTTCCCTTGGGAACGATTGCAATCCAGACAGACAATATGTCTGTAGTGTGGTACATCAACAAACAAGGCGGAACCAGGTCATACCCCTGTGTCGAGAAGCACTCAGATTGTGGCAATGGGCGATTTCTTCTCAGCGGTTTCTGATAGCAACGCACATCCCGGAAGTCCAATCAAATTGCGGACAAGTTGAGCAGAGCTATCCTCATGCCTCACGAGTGGTCTCTGAAAGACTCTGTTGTGAGAGAAATTTTCCTCAAGTGGGGTCAGCCTTGCTGCGATCTTTTGCTACTCCCCAAAACAGCAAGTGCAGAGAATATTTCACTCTATTCCCTTTACCAGGCCAACCCAGCAGAGACGCTCTAGTCCAAGTTTGGCCCGGGACTTCTGTATGCATTTCCTCCCTTCCCACTAATCTCTCAAGTGATACAGAAAGCTATCGCTCAGAAGGCCTCATTGATCCTCATTGCTCCTTACTGGCCTCGACAGGTGTGGTTCTCCTTTCTACATCGATTTCTTTTGGAGCGACCGTGGAATCTGGACCTAGTTCCAGATCTTTTGATCCATCAGTCGGGTCAGTTTCATCGCTCCCTCCCCTCTCTGAACCTCACTGCTTGGTTCCTCCAGTTCCAACTTTAGCCAGGCTTCCTCAATTATCTCACTCCGTTCGAGATATTTTGATAGCTTCCCATAAATCTTCCACTCGGAAGATTTATTTGAGTAAGTGGAAACGCTTCACATATTGGGCTCAAGGAAAGGACATAGATCCTTTCACTGCTTCCATCCAATTAGTCCTTGAATTTCTAGCTGAACTCTTCCATGCAGGTTCATCTCCCTCTACTCTTAAAGTTCAATTGGCAGCTATTTCTAACTTTCATGTGGGTATTTCTGAATCTGCCTTAATGTCCCACAAGCTTTGCAAAGCCTTTTTGAAAGGAGTTTTTCTTCTCAGACCTCCTATAAGAAATCCTCCTTCTCCTTGGGACCTAAATTTAGTACTTGCTTCTTTGATTCTTCCCCCTTTCGAACCTGCAGTCTCCTGTTCTTTAAAATTGCTATCATGGAAGACTCTTTTTCTGGTAGCTATTACTTCAGCTAGAAGAGTTTCAGAGCTTCAAGCACTCAGCTGTCGACCTCCTTATCTATTGTTTCATAAGGACAGAGTATCCTTACGAACTAACCCGTCTTTTTTGCCTAAGGTGGTCTCGACGTCAAATCTAAATCAAAGCATTGACCTCCCTGTCTTTTTTCCAGAATATTCCAATAGGTCTGAACAAAAATTACACTGCCTGGATGTTCATCGTCAATTGAGGTACTACTTGGATAGAACAAAACAATTCAGAAAATCTGATCAGCTGTTTGTCTCCTATGCGGAAAGCAGAAAGGGACTTTCAGTTTCAAAGGTATCATTATCCAGATGGCTAACATCTTTGATTTCCCTTGTATATGAAATTAGACACCAAAAACTACCTAATAAACCTAAGGCCCATTCCACCAGAGCTTTGGCTACTTCTTTAGCCTTCCAAGACAGACTGCCTATTGACACCATTTGTGCAGCGGCTACTTGGGCTACTCCTCACACTTTCATTTCTCATTATAAGTTGGACTTAGCTTCTAGGCATAGAGCTAACTTTGGTTCCACTGTTCTCAGGAGTCTGTTCCGTTAGGCCACCCGGGACAAGGTGCTAGGGACGCGGTCCCATCCAGCAAGAATGAAGGCGAGATAGACAACTTAACATATAGAAGTTATGTTCTTACCATAACGTTCCATGTTAGTTGTCTTCTTCTCGCCTTCTTCTTAACGTCCCACCCTCCTTCCCCTGGCCTGGACAGACCTAGAGGAGTTGTGATTGTGACCTCTCTTTCTACCACCTCTTTCTTAGGCATATGCTGTTGTGCATATTTCCTGGTTCAGGATGTAGGTCACCCTTCTTTCTTCCTGTTGTTAGAGGTGGACTCTGTTTAGAGTTATTCTGTTACTATTATAAGCTGGGGTTAGCTTACAAACGAGATCTGAGGTAACTCTCGCCTAGCATTGTGGGATATAAGGGGAGCCTCGAGCCGGTGGAACCAACTCTCGAGCTTTTAGAGTGGCAGTCGGGCCGAGGTCGGCTCCGAACCCATCCAGCAAGAAGAAGGCGAGAAGAAGACAACTAACATGGAACGTTATGGTAAGAACATAACTTCTATTTCACCATCATCTTTTCAAACATAGGAATCATCCACAGAAAGAATTAGATCTGGATTCTGCAGTGAGATATCTTTTAAGTCTAACCTAGGAGAAAGCACAGTGTTAATAACAGAGTCGTGAAGTTCTCCTTCATCCATTTTATGGATTAAAGAAGCAGAGTTAAGTGGCAGACATCGAACAATCTGTAAAGAAGGATTACTAAGTAAAGACAATTCATAATAGGTTCATGGGTAATTACTAGGCCAGCTAGCCATGAATTAAACCCAGGTCAACTGCTTAGAAGGCAGCTATGCTCACCACTATACCACCAATGCTCATAATAATATACATTTGTTAATAAGGTAGGCCCACTGGCTACACAGTTCCTTTTCAGACAACCAGGAAACAATGTCTGGTTCACTGACTTGCTCAGGGTCCCACAGTACACAAATTAGGGCTGAAGGAATCAAACCCTGTACCACAGGAACTTAGATCACAGCTTTAACCTTCTGCAACAACTGCATGTTTGGGAGCCATGCATATGTTCTCCCATTGTTCCCTTGTAAATTGCTTATCCAGTCTCTCTTCCCAATCTTTTATAACATCCTGTGATTGATTCTTATAGTTATAATGCAATATTTTATATGTCCTACTAATTATCCCTTTTTAACACTGGCCTCTGTTCTAGAGTCAACTAAAAATTTTACCTGAGCAAGTCTTTCAAGTAGGATTCCTCCATCCCCTTCTCTTTGTCTGTACTCTATTATCAATCCCTGGATAGGGAAGGCAGTCTCTCGCCCTACAGTCCAAATGTCTTCTTGGCCTATTCCCATTTTGTTACCTTTCTCTATTTAGTTATTTGCTTCCAGTACCTTGGTTCTTTTGCCACTTTTCAGTAAATTCCAGCCCCCTCTTGCCAGTTCTGTGCACCCCTAATTGCAGTAATCCCTATTGGTAAAACGTGCTTCCTCCATTCTCATGTTAGCTTAGCTGTTAGAATACTTTCTGCTACTTTATGAATATAATATTCTGTAGGGCTATTATTCTCCTTAAGGATATGCATCCAAAATCCCACTCTCCTTATTTCTTGAATTTCCCCATTTCATCATCTTCCTTTTCTGCTTTGAATTATAGCTTTTTGCTTGTGTTATGTATATGAGCCTTAACTGTGTAGCTCTAAAATATCCTTTCAAATCAGGCAATTCTAAGCTACCTTGTCCTATTGGAAGAATCGATTTATCTCACTTGACCTGTGCCCTCTTCTCCCCCCATATAAATTCTTTCAACACTTTATTATTGTCCACAACTTCTTCTCTGATTGATAAACATTTGCCTGATCTGTATGTAAAACCAGAGACAAAAAAAATTCACTGCTTGCATCTTGCTATCCATATCCTTAAAAAAGAGCTTCCAGTATCTCAGTTTTTCTGTCATCTTTTGTTTAGTCTCTTCCCACATATCCTTAGCTGTCATAACAGAATTCTTTTTAATCCATACTCCTAAATACTTCATTTTATTGTATCCCAGTATATATAGGTATCGCTGAACCAGTCAGGTACATAATTTACAATTATAGCCTTTGATTTATCTTCATTAATGTTATATCCCGAAAAGACTTGAAATTGTCTCAGAATGTTGCCAACACTGAGATATCCTTTTCTGGTTTTATCAGATATAAAATAATATCATCTGCACATAAAGCCAACTTTTCATGATTGTTGGAGAAATGAATCGACTGTGGTTAAACTATGTTGGATTCTTAAGAATAGTCAAAAACAAACGGATACCAAACAAATAGAGAAGCTTAATTTATTTCACACAAGATAAAGCTTTTGGGAAACTACCTTTATCAGTATTCAACATCCATTAAAAAAATGCACTATATATATATATACCTTAATGAAATACAACACATGACACAGCCAAACAAATGACAACTGAATATACAAATACTTTCAAACTATTAAAACCATTGCATATAAATGTACCTAAAACATTTCGTATTTTAGATATTTCATATCTTGTGTGAAATAAATTAAGCGTCTATTTGTTTGGCATCCGTTTTTTTAACTTCGTGATTACCATTCTAATTATGTTCGTGAGTCCATTATTTTCTTTGCCAGTGGTTCTAAATATAAAGCAAATACAAAGGGGAAAGAGGACACCCCTGCCTGGTTCCTGTGTTCATACACAACCTCTCAGAAGAGGAATCCTCGCACTTTAATTCCTTCTTATGTCCTAATTAACGTTTTTATTGTATCAGAGAATGCAAATGCTTCCATTGCCTTACTCATAAAACCCCAGTTTACTCTTTCACATGCTTTCTCTACATCAGTACCCATCAACAAAAGCAGTATTTTCTTACATTCTTCTTCCCTCTGGATCATCATTTTTCTATTAATTTTGTTAAATGTTTTGCCTTCCCTCCACAAGATCACACTGATCCATATCTATCAACTTTGGCAACACCTTTGCCTTTCTTTTAGCTGTTGTAGTCATAAACACTTTATAATCTTTGTTGAAATGGGCCTATATGAAGCTGGATTTGTTTTTAGGTATTACAGCCATCACCGCTTTATTCTAGGATATTGGTGCTTTCTCTCCTTTTAATATACTGTTAAACAAAACCTTCCCGAGCTTTATCACTTTTTTTTCTCCTAGTTTCCAAACTTCCACAGGAATATCATTTGTTCCTGGGCAGGGCTATCTTTCTGTTGTAATTGTAATAAGGGTTTCACTACTTCTGCATAATTAGAAATTCACTGTCGACAGTAATCTGATAATCCCAAAAAGGCTTGCAACTGTTTTAATGTAGTAAGTTGTGGTGCAGTTCGTATCGCAACAATATACTATGGCAAAATCTGCCTACTGCCTCCTGAAATAAGATGTCCCAAGTATTGAACCTTCAATTTCCATAACTGTTGTTTGTCTCTGCTAGCTTAGCACAAAGGAAAATAGTATCCTGTTTACAATCACTCAGAGTTTTTGAATCTAAAAGCAAATCATCTACTTACTGACTTCGAGTAAAACAACAAGGGAATCTAATCTTGTCCAGCTGTTTCTTCATTTCTCTGGAGAAAAGGGTGGGTGATTCCACATATCCCTGCAATACTCTGATCCAGGTGTATTGTTGCCCTCTGTATGTAAATACAGACAGATATTGGCTGTCTGGACATATAAGAATAGAAAAAAAAAGCAGATGAAATGTCTGTCACTGAGAAGGTTGTGGCATCTTATGGAATATTATTGCAGGATTATGGAGTACTGGAAATGTTGGTACTACTAGTGCATTCACTGCTCATAAATATAGTACAAGTCTGTATAAATGTTCCCTATCTTTTAACTGTAAAAAAGGAGTGTTACAGTGATTGCAAGGTGGGGCAATGATGGCTTGTTTTATAACAAGGCAGAAATAATCGATTTGATTCCTTTTTTTGCTTCTTCTACCAAAAGATATTGAACTACCATTTGCAAGTGCTTACAGGGTTTCAGTGTTATATGCACAGGTTCTGCATCTTTTGTGAGCCCTACCTCATTTTCATGGGTAGTCCAAAGCTTTGTAGAGATTACTTTCAATTCCTCCAAATCAGTATTTTGTAAATCTCATCCAGATGTTAAAATAGTGAAAGGGACATATTCATTTGCACAGATGTTATTTGAGTACAACTCTAAAGGTTCACTAGGAATATCTAAAAATACACCATCTATTGCACAGTAAATAGTGCATCTAAATTTACATAATAAATCTCTACCAAACAAATTTAAAGGGGCAGAATTTCCTACAATAAAATCATGCTGCTATTTTAGTGGACCAATTAGAAAAGGAACGGGTTTTATTTCTGGATAGTCTAAAGGGACTCCTGACATTCCCACACCCTGATTTGTTTGTTTGGAAAGTGATAGGTGTTTGGCATTTTCTGAAGTAATTATGGATCCTGTAGCTCCTGTATTGAAAAGGAATAGGATAGATAAATTTTTGTACTGCAGTATATTGACAAAAGGGCTGTCCTGGTCAATTGGTACCAAGGAAAATGACTGTGGTCCATGCTCATGGCCATCCTAATAGTTTTGTTGCCACTCTGACTGATAAGCAGTATTCCATATGGGAGGATTCCTTTCAGTTTGCTGTGGTGGATGAACTTGTTTACTGTATAGGAAAGAGAGAAAAAAACACAAACCAATAAAAGGACCTAGATTCCAAAGCGGTTACGCCAAAAAGTTTCTGCAAATATAGTTGACAAGTTTGTGAAGTACTCTTGAGACTCGCTTTTGTAAAAAATCAAGTTTATTCGAACTAGTAAAACCCTTTAAGCGCTATAGTACAATACACTTTTCGTTGCTCAGTCAAACGCAACTTGTTTACTGTATAGACAATTGATACTCATTTTGCCAATGTCCAGTCTGACCACAATTAAACCAAGTACTTAAGTACGGTACACCTTGCATTGACTGCAGTGTTGCAGGGGATAGAATTTTTTTTCTGATATTGTCCTCTGTGTTGTCTTTAGAAAAATCCAAGTCTACTTTTTCCCCATGATTTCTCCTTCTCTGTCTGTGAGTTGGTATTGAACTGTTGGAACTGAATATCAAATATTTTTTTCTTTTGTTCTTTTTCTTTCCTAACTATAATGTCTGCTATTTACTGCTCTTGACTTAATTTCACGAATGCCCAAATTTGTCCAATTTAAACAAATATTTGTAATTTGCTCTTATATGAGTGGTAACAAGCCCTCTAAATAAGCTGCTTAGAACCCACTGGCTGACACTCTTTCCGTAGGTTCTGGATTTCCAGAAAAGACTTTATTCACATCTGTCATGTTCTGTAAATATGCATCAATAGATTCATTTTCCTTTTGCAAAATAGTTTTGATTCTTGCCCATTTATGGGTTGGGGGACACACTGTAATAATGTCATTTAATAAGTTATTCCTAGCAGCTAGAAATCTGTCATCTCTGTGTTTTGGGATTTTATCACCTATATTCAATTTTTTATGTATTTTTCTGAAAATATCAGGGGGTGTGGAGGCTTTTAATACTGCACTCAGGTCTTCAGTAGTGGAATTTTGTAATTGTACATGCCCTTCTAAGATTGTTGCATATTTAGCTGAATGAGTCCCAAATAGGTGGGAGAGAATCTACAATGGTTTGAAAATCCACAGCAGTCCACGGTAGTACTACTCTTATAGTAGGTTCAGCCTCTTTCTAGATGCTGCTGGTTTTGGTACATCTCGTAATGGGTGCATTTGTGTGGGAAGTATATCAATATCAGTGAAAGAATCAGAATCTGTTTTTTCTCTGTGTTTTGTTTGGCAGGAGGTGTCCATTCCTCTCCATCTATAAAAGTTGGAAACTGGGTAGTAATAGGTCTGAGCTTTTTCATTGTGTTAGCTTGATGATGAACTTTTATTAGGGAATCTTTTTAATTTTCCCAGATACTTAGAACTAATTCCATATATATGTTTCTGATGCATTTGTTTCCCTTTATTAACTATTCACATTAACGTTTGATCTGTTGGTGTTACAGTGGGTATTGAGTGTTACTGTTGATGGGAATCTAGTGTTATAAATCAACCCGAAGGGATGATTAGAAGTGCTGGAGGTAACTTGGGCTGTATCTGGAGAAGTGGCAGTTTTTTCTGCAGCATCTACCTCCACCTGCTGTCTTGAAGGGGAAGAACTATCAGCTTCTTCAGGCATGAGGTAGAGAGTGCACAGAAGGTAACAGAAGTCAGTTATAATCTGATGATTCTGGCTGTGTAATTGATAACTTCTCTCAATAATTTAATGGATACATACCCCAGGAATGGGATTTACTGTTCTATAAGCTGCCTGTAACTGTGACTTTACTCTAGCTGAGTTATATTTTAGATTTCTAATTACAGATTTATTTTCCTTATTTTAGTTTCTTTTTGTCAGTCATGCTGGCCAACATGAGGCTGGTATCTTATTGCCTTTCTGTTTCAGTTTTTTTTTTTTAATTTTCTAAATTTTTCTTTTCAAAAGTACCCTTTTCTGGAAACTGTAAAGCACTGTCATTTTTAGTAAACTTAGACCATTTTGCCAAATAGCTACAGCTGTCTCTTCCATACTTATTAAACGTATGCCTGCCTGAAGTCCCATACTCCAGCTCTTTTAAACCATTTTGTACTGACACCCATTATAAAATCCCACCCTCATACCAAATGGATAGATATGCAAATGTAATTATTAACTGTCATTCTTAATGAAGATCCTCTCTGTTCCTTTTCTTTGTATTTGATTAAGGGTACTCTGTTCTTTATTTTACTGATTAAATCCCAGTAGCACAGTCTGAAATACATTGTATGCTGTTAGTATGGTTGATCACACATGCATATAGTTTCCCAGATGCATACAGTTTATCTGCTCATATAAAATGAAATCTAACGGAGAGATTAGTGGTAAAGCTTGCCTGTAGAGACTTTAAACTCTACTGAGAGAAGTTGTATATTGATATACAAGAAATTTGCCAGATAGAAAACCTATTACATTTGTGTCCAGTGGCAATTTCTAATGCAGCAGCACACAAACGGCTCAGAAGTCTGAGTGTGCACTGCACCAAACTGTTATGGGTACTAAATAATCTTCACAAAACACAGTTCAACAGAGAATAATAATGTCCTCTATTGCAAAGAAAGGTATGTACATGGGAAACTAGGAAATCAAGCTCCTGTCTTATCAAACGGTAGAAACATACATTTTTTTATACCTTTTCTGATTAAAAGCAACCTATTTTAATAGTCATAGAACAACCACTGACCAATCAAAAATGAAAACTACAGCATTAATTTTGGTAAGATTTCCTGACTCTCTCTTTATAACTTTCCATATTTAGCATGGGTTCCAAATTCCATAAACAGAACTTTCTGCAAAGAACAGAACTTTCTACACTTTGCCATCCTGGCATTTTCATACTTTGCAGCAAGTAAGTCATCAGATACATACCAAAAACACTCAGGAGTCCATCTTAAATTGAAAGCGTATTTTAAGTGAAATACACACCCCAACATTTTTCCTTCTGTGTACTCCTTACCCTTCACATCATACTGTGCTGTGGATGCATGCAAAGCATTAACAAGCAGAGCTGTAGCAAAGAACTCTTGTGTCAGGGCTGACATAACCATTTTGTGTCCCCACAAGTGAGTTTCACTATTACTTAGCCGAAAGCTATGTAATGATTATGAAGAATTTTAGTTTGCAAGGTTATGTGACATGTTTGGACCAATGAGATATATGACTTTTCACTTATATGTGTGTAAGTAATTTACTATTAGAAGTGCTATTTTGTCAGTGTTAATAGTGTTACAGTTAATGTAATATTTTCTGTTTAGTCTACTACCTTTGGCTTGGTCGTAGCGGACCAACCTATCTCCTCAGCAAACAATTGAGAAATGAAACACCACAGAATAGAGTGAAGGTAGGGGAAGAAAATTAGGAAGTTGTAGGATACCACAAGCAGTGAGAGAAAAGACATTAAGCCTTTCATAGGCAGAGGAGTGCTACTCCGAAGTTGTGAGTGTTGTTTATTAGCTTAGATAGAAATCGCATTTTTTTGCAGTCTCTCTGAATGTTACAACCTTCCGTGACAAATTCAAAGTTCCTTATTAAATATCAGCAAGTCCTGGATGATGTATGTTAAGGGGGAAACCTGCTGCCTGGTTAAGGAACTTCTGCAGCTAGGTGTTATATTAGAGATTGTACAGGGAAAATGAAGACCTGAAGTGTCTAGATGTTGTGCATGAATTGAAGAGTTTCACTAAGTCTGGGATGAGTTACTTATCTATCAGCTTGAATGAAAGAACAATTGCTTTTACTTTAGTGCATCCTCATCTAAATACTTCTTGAGAACTACTGATGTGATGAGTTAGTAACAAATCTCCAAATCCACAAATTCTTTATTGGTCATTCCCAAGGAGGTGTATGCGTACAGGTTACACCAGACCACTACTCCATGCATAATTTTTCACTTCTTTTTTAGTCCCCTGCCACCATGTCCCCAATATGACACCGATGTGGCAATAGAGAGGAGGCTTTTCCCATTTGCCGTGCCATTAAATCTATGCCTGCAGGTAGTAACTGGGCCTTGTTAGGTCTTACAAGTGTTTACCAGAAATTCACACCATGTTTTGCCTCCATTGCATATCCCCTTACTTGCCTTCCTAAAGGTAAGATGCCCGCCAAAGTCAGGTGAACCTCAGATGCTGAGGAAGCATTTCAGCATCTTAAGAATCTTTAGAAATCCACGGTAATGATATCTACAAGCCTTTTATTTTTTTGCATACAGATGCTTCTAAGGTGGGATTGTGAGTAGTCTTGTCCCAGAAAGAAGGGCGAAGGACGTCAGAGCAGAAAGTTGCCTGAGGCATAAACTAAAGAGATACAAAATGTCTGACTATTAATTGGGTCTTAGGGTCATTATGCTACTAGCTATTAGGATGGGAATTTACCCTGGTTATGGATCTTGCCCAATTGCAGTGGTTGCTTCAACGAAAGCAGACAAAATCAAACTGTTCAGACAGGCCCTGGCACTACTACCATTCTATTTTCAGACTCAACACCATCCTGGTGTTCACCACTTCAATGCTAATGGTCTGTTGAGGGTCTACAGGAGTTCCACGGACCTTGAAGTCCTTGCATTCAAATTGGGGATTCATGTGTAACATAGTTTGGTGGTTGCCATGAGAAAAAAGCTAATTTTTGCACTTAACAGTTGCATTTCTTTGTATTAATGACAGTGAGATATGTAATATTAAGTTTACTTGCTTGCTTTGTTGAGGAAACTACCTGTTCTATACTTTATACATAATGTGATCTAATATAAAGTACAGGATAACACTATCCCTTTAAGGGAAAATACCTTGAACAGAACTCAGAATGGCTCCAGGTATAAATCTGCACCTATATAAGGTGAAGAGGAAGAGATAGAGAGAGAGAGGGATCACTTTGATAGAAGGTCCAGAAGAGTCCTGGGGCATTCCCATGTGAAGGAAAGATGAGCTAAGTCCACAGTGTTTACCTGAGACAGGGTCAGTCCAAAGATATGGGAACATTCTGGCAATAGAAATCCTATTTAAATCTTGAACAGAGTCAATTTTGTGAGTAACTTTTAAGTTCAGTTTTATTGTCAGCAGCAAAGTTCCATGTCATCAGTCAGCATCAGAGTTCTATGTAGTCAGAAAGTGGTGGCTTATTGAAATCACACTAGTTATTTTCACTTTTTCTTTTATTGGCAAGGTCAGCCTGAGGTTACACATTTTGTACAAAAGAGCAGTTTTTTACAGAAAGTTATATGTGTCTGCTGTGTAAATTTCATATTGTTGAATGCAGTGGGCAATTTACTGAAGTTCTGATTCCATCTGTGATTGACAAGTACATTTGTAACATTTCCTGTTAACAAATGATGAATTGTTTTGCCTTTACCTGATGGTACAGTGCTGTAGTAACAAAAGTTCCTGGGTCATCCCATAGTCTACATAGGCACACCAAGAGTCGTTATCAGTGGTACAAAGAAAAGAAAAGAAGCCCCTGGTTTATATGATAAGCTACTGCCAAGGGTATGATAGTGGAAGCCAAAATGATGACTCACCTGTGAGCCATGTCTCTTCTAATACCCGTAACCAACAAGGACAACCTAGAAGTCTATTTGGTTACTTTTGAATGCCTCGCCAACCAATAAGGATGAGACCAGACCAGATGGGCTCAGATACTTGCAGCTCAGCTCACAGAGGATTCCCTCTTTGCATTTTGCACATACCTAACTCAGACTGCAGTGACTTTGATAAGATAAAGTATTTATTTGCTACAGTAGGAGACACAGCCGAGAGTCTAGCTCTCAGATTCAAGATTGGACTTTTATTAAAAATAACATGTCAAGTGCACAAATATCTGAACTAAAACATAGAGTAAAATTATGTCTGGACACTGATAGTCTAAATAGCAAGGATACCAACATGGAAATCATTCTCATAGATTCAAGTGAACTTTAACATCAACTGGGTCAGGGTGTGGAGTTAAAATGGCTGCTGTCCTACAGGCACTGCAGCTTCCTAGCTCTATCAAAACCGTTATCCGAATCTAATATTATAGATATTGAGCTCGCTTTTTTCAACAAAATAAAACCTGTCTGCTATCAAGATTAACTCACCCAACCCACTAAACCACTTAAGAACAGAAGAGACATCCTGGAAATGTTAAAACAGAGAGGTGACTTGAAGCCCTCCAACTCTGTCTGAGGAGTCCATGTTCCTGCAGGCTTTTCGTGCCCGGCCATCTACCTCTTGGGTGACCCCGCCTGCCAACGAACTCGTCCAGCTCATCATGCAGCATGCATGGAAGAACCCTGATTCCATTGAGGCGATCCCGTGGAAACCAGACAAAATTCTGCCCCTCCTGCTGAGAATCCGCTGTTGTCCAAAGGATTACCAGTTGATGCTATGGTGGTGGCGGTGGCCATGAAAAAGGACTTGGCTGAGGAAAGTCCCGCTGTACACCCACCCAACAGGGAGTCCCAGGCAGTCGACAGACCTGGGAAGCGTGTTTTTGCATCAGAGACCTTTGCTATATGGTCCCTGAATTATTTGGTACATTTTACGAGGCTCCAGAAGGGCTTGATCTTCGAACTCTCTGGGACACTCACAGGACAGTTGTCTGACGAGATCAGGGACAAAGTGGCCTCACAGCTAGCAACTCTGGAATCAATATCCAACTCATCCATGAGGTTTCTCTCACACGTGACAGAAGAGGCGGCTAGAGCAGCGAGTTCAGGCATTGTTATGAGAAGTCATGCCTGGATGCGCATCTGTGACTTCACGGATCCCTTCAAATCTTCCTTTCTGAATGTTTGCATCGAAGCTTCATCCCTCTTTGGCTCCAAAGTGAAGGACATGCTAGCCGGGTGCAAGCAAGACCGAAAAACCTTGTCTGCCATAGACCTACAATTTTCCAACCCTCAACGTACCTTCTCCAGGAATCAGAGGAGTGGGAAAATGTGGCATAAGAAATCTCGGGGTCCTTTCCATGCTACACATGGTGATGATACCCCCACAGGCAGAGGGGGTAACAATTTTGGAAGATGCCCCTATAGAGGCAGAGGGGGTCCTCACAACCAAGGCTCTATGGACTCTTTCTCTAGTCAGCCTTATCAGCGCTCCTGAGGGGTGGCCTGATTGCTTACCTCTGGAAGCAGTCAGGAGTCGTGTCTCTCTGCACCAAGCTGCCTGGCACTCTGTCACCACCGATTGTTAGGTACAGAATATTATCACCAGAGGTTACACCATTCCCCTTTCTTGTCAACCAAATTTTCCAGGAAAACTTCCTGACATACCACCCAGTGAAAGGGAAGCAGCAGCTTCAGAGATTATACAGCTGTCTCAAAAAAGAGTCATCCAACCAGTCCCACCAGACCAGCATGGATCCGGATTTTACTCTAGATTCTTTTTGGTGCCAAAAAAGACAGGGGACCGGAGACCCATTTTGGATCTCAGCAGCTTAAACAAGTCTGTCACCCAAACCAAATTCTGGATGGTCACGGTTCAGTCCAGCCTTCCCTTTTTAAGAGAAGGCGATGCTCTATAGATCTCCGGGATGCATATTACACACAAGATGGACAAAAGCTCCAGGAGTCTGCTTCACTTTCAGCTAGGAGCCAGTCATTACCAATTCCATGCCCTGCCATTTAGTCTCTACAGCCCCCAGAGTGTTCATGAAATGCATGGCAGTAGTAACGGCTCACTTGAGATTAAATTCCAGGTATTTCCATATCTAGACGACTGGCTCCTTACCACCCTCACCAAGCATCTTCTGGTAACTGCCCCACAACATACTCTTTCTCTGGCAAAATTGTTGGGAGTAACGATACAGTGGGAGAAATCAAATCTTATCCCTACACAACAAATAGAGTTGATTGGAGCAGTGTTCAATACTCGGTCCTGTCTGGTATCACTCCCTCTTCACAGACTCCATCAACTCAGGCTTCAGATCCGAATGATTCTTTCTCAAACATTAGTCCCTGCAAGACAAGTTTTCAAAGCTCTGGGTTCTATGGCCGCGTCAGTTCCAATAGTGCGTCTAGCAAAGCTACATATGCAAATTCTGCAGTGGCTCCTTCTGTGTCAGTGGTTCCCAAACTGTCATCCCCTGGATTACAAGATTCGAATAACCAACTCTTGCAAGCAGGACCTCCTTTGGTGGATGAAGCCAGATGAAGATCTTTAGAGCTGACCTTTTCAACCCTCCCAGCCCACAGCCATTGTGACCATGGATGCTTCCCTGATCTGGTGGAGGGGCATTTTCAAGGAAAGACTGTCCAAGGCACATGGTCCACCTCGGAGGCCTACCTGCATATCAATGTCCTAGAACTGAGGGCTGTGCTGTTAGCATTGCAGGCATTCCATGCAGCTCTCCCCTCCAGGACGATTGCAGTCCAGTCAGACAATATTAATTATAAACATTACTCTCCTAGTCTCTACCACCAGGCTGACCCCAACATGTACCTGCTCTATAGAAATAACTATTCCACAATATATCTTTTTGTGATAACATATCAGCTTCAGTATACAATACCTCCAATCTTACTATGTAAGGGACATCCCAAACAATACTACTACTCTTAGTTCTTTTAACTATTTTTTATGAGTAAAGAATAGCTGGGAGCTTAGTTGATGCGTTAGGAAGTTATGCTATTTGCACTCTGTCTACTTTGTTTTAACTTTAGGATTACAAGTTATTAAGTAAATGCACTTAAGAAATCTATTACTATATCAACCCTGTCTTAGTCTTAGATCTCTAACAACTACTGTCCTTTTCTCTTCCGGGGTTTGTAGATTTAAGATTAGGCACATGTATGTTGCAGGAAGAGAAGTATGCCATTGTCCTATCTTATTCTATCACTTTACTCTCTTTGTTCCTCATCTCTTTTTCCTAACAATCCCTAAATGTGTACATAATTATGTGGACGATTCATGGTATATTAAGAGGATTCAAATAGAAAAAAAGGAAACTATTATAACAGTTGGTCTTTAAATCTAAAGCTACTCTAACCCTCTTCAAGGAAACATACATACTTTCTGAACAATGGAAATCCTCCCAGAAGAAAAATGGATCAGGACTATCATAGCCTCTGGCAAAAGGCTAAATCGCGCAGGAGTAGCAATTATTATTAAAACAAACTTCCAAGAAGACATTATAAATTGTGACATGGACCCTGACGGAAGGTGGTGTTATATAACAACTAAGCGTTCCTACCTAGATAAATGCATCCTGATATTGAACCTCTATGCTCCTTGTGTTAACCAACACAAATTTATTATGTCAGTTTACAAAATACTATCTGCCTTCCCCTATCACTGCTACATCTTAGGAGGGGACTGGAACTCTGTCCAAGACCCTGAGTTTGACAGATCAAACCCTAAAACCAAACACAATAAATATGCTTCATTAGCTGTTATGGAACTTAAAAACAACTTCAGTCTATTTGACCCTCATGTTTTCCAATCTAGCAACACCCTCAAAAACAAATTCACCTTTTGCTCCCATTGTCACAAGACCTGGTCCAGGTCGGACCTCTTTTTAATCTCTAACGTATTTTCTAACTTTAACAATTCCTTCTATACTGAACCCAAATTTCTTTCTGATTATTCTATGATTTCCCTGACTATTGATTGGTTTAATAACCAACATATTAACAATCGAGTGTATAGCTGGGTATTAAATTCTAACCTGTTAAGAAAAAAAGAAATAATACAAGAGATTGATACCATCCTAGATCAGGCATTAAACTCACTAGACCTCAACCAACTACCTTTTGACATCTATTGGGCTTCTATCAAGTCCATAATCAGAGGCACGTTTTTAAGTAACTCCTCATACTATAAAAAAAAAAGAATCTCCAGGGAGAGTCTACTCTTAAAAATAAAATCATCAATCTTGAAACTGAACTTCAGTCATGACATTGAAAAACAAATAACCCAACTGCAGCAAAAACTATATGCTCTCAACGCAGAAAACTTACCTTACCAGGAAATAAAGACACTAACAAACTATTCTGAATGGTCCCATATGCCATCCAAATTCCTGGCAAGACTAATCAACCAAAGCAAACTTTCTTCGACTATAACAGAGCTTCCTTACCCAAGGGAGACTCTATCACACTAACCAAGATATTATACATTATTTAAAAATCTGTATACCCACTCCTATAGCCCACTTAATTTCTCCCCAAAGAAACAAGACTTGGAAGATTTCTTAAATCAATTAGATTTCCCCAAACTCAATCTAGCTCAACAAAAGTCATTATCAACCCCCATTACCTAACAAGAAAGTATTATGATAATCACCAAACTTAAACTTAATAAAGCTCTGGGACCTGATGACCTCACCAAGAATTTTATAAATCCTTTGCCCAAAAGATATTTGCCTTTAACTGCATTACCGATAATGGAATAAGCAACATACATTTAAATGCCTCTAAAACGATTCCCATCCCCATATCAAACTCTGATCTCAAAAATCCATAAAAGTATAGACCTATTGCCCTAATCAATCTCGATATGAAGATTTTTGCTTCACTATTAGCCAGTAGAATCAAACCCATTATCCCGATTGTCTCCTCTGAACAATCAGGATTTATACAACATAGACAAACATTTGATCTTACCCTCATGTTTGATACTATGATTACTCTCTAACCATACCCGTATTCCAGTATATACCCTAGCCATTGATGCCTCAAAAGTTTTTGAATGACTTAATGTTGATTTTCTTCTAAATATTGTACCACATACCCACAGTTTTTATACATGCTATCAAAACACTGTACTCTAATGCCCACATTATCCTACAAATGAACAAAAATCTATACTCCCTTATTGACATCAAGAATGGTCCCAGACAAGGCTGCCCAATGTCCCCTTATTTACATAATCTGTATATTGAACCACTGATATGAAGTAGGGAGTTCATTTGTCAGCAACCTGTGGTCTTGGATCCGATATCAGATCCAAGCCGGCAACTTGTTTCATGCTAATGGATCCGAGCTCCTAGCTCCTCCCCTCACCCATAATCCCCTGCTAACCCTCCATGACTTCAGATCTAGTTTGCCGCGCTTGTGGATAGCTGGATTCCTGTGAGCTCGTCTAGTACTGGGCAGTTAAGTTTCTATTTTCTGTCAACTTTCTAAATTTTTCACAAAAATTTTTAAGTTTGTAAGTGTTAGGTTCCCTTTAAATTAACAATATTTTCTTTTAAGTCGTTTTCCCTCCCTTCGCTGGTCGTTAGAGTGTGTGTGTTGGTGTTGTGTTTTGGGGCCTGTGTGTGTTACTTACTTTTCTTTAAGTATGGCTGAGGCCCCAAAAGCCATTTTTTCTAAATGTACCAAGTGTGGCCATAAGCTCTCCCTGGCTGATGGCCACACTCAGTGCGTTCGGTGCCTTGGGGTTGAACACCTCACCTCAGGCTGTACCATTGGTGAAGCGTTCAACCCCAGGGCACTGAAAGAGCGGAGGTCGAAGCTGGTCTTGGCGGGACTTTTACCCCCGGACTCGGCTCCGGCCTCCGCTGCTCCCGTGGCTCCACCACAGCCTGTGGTTGCTGCCATTCCTGCCCCCCTTCCTCTGTCCGGGACTCAAACTCCCGCTAAAGTGTCGGAGGACAGGGAGGCCAGGAGGGAGAAACGGAGGGAGAAGCACCACAAGCGGCAGGCCGAGACCTCCGTTTCGGCCCCGCCAGCTAAGCGGGCTTCTCCCTCCACTGCTTCTAGGTCTCCTCCTCCTCGGCTCCGATCCCCTTGTTTCTCCCCAGGGCCCGAGGAGGAGGCTCGATCTCCATCGAGATCATCGAGGCGGCATTCCAGGCCTGCCTCTGTGACCTCTTCGAGATCTACTTTTAGTATGTCCGATGCAGACTTGGACCAGATGATGCGAAGGTTCATCCAGGCCCAGCTGCAGATGGGAGTGCTCTTGCCCCCCCCCTTTAGGGGGGGAGCTCGACACCCTTTTTCCATCCTATTGCTCCTTCTCCGACCCGCTATCTGGGTTCGGAGCCGAGCAGCGTTGGAGCCGGGGGTGGGTCGGCGCTGACAGTACTTGGTACTTCGGATCCGACCCTGCCCTCGAGCCTGTCGGATCCGACCTCTCGGAGCCGTGGCCCGAGCTTTGGATCCGAGGGATTCAGTGTGCCTTCGGCTCTGTCCAGGTCGGAGCGCACTGGTCCTTCGGATCTGATGGTCTCTGTGCCGGTTCTAATCCCTTCATCGGATCCGAGTGGGAGCCGACTTTCGGATCCAAGAGAGAGTGGTTCCCCCTCGGCTTTCGATGTTGTGGAGAGGGCTCTGTTTGTGGAGAGGGCTCTGTTGAGAGCATCCGGACCCCCGGTCCTTGTCTCGGCTCCTCCCTGCACTCCCTCTCTGCTGGGCCAGGCTTCCATCACCCGGCCAAAGGGACAGCCTGCTTCAATGTCCCAGATGGTTCCATTGGAACAAGATGTTGCTGGCGAGGCCTCCTCGGACAGCCCCCCCCGAGGAAGTGCCCTGCAAGCATAAGTGCAAGAGGAGGCACGTGGACTCCCCTGAGTCCTTAACCGAGGACACGGACTTGGAGGAAGGGGAAGGCTCCCCAAGATCACCCCCTGAGGATGTCTCCTTTGGAGACATCATGGAGATGCTGAGGATCAGAGGTGGGTGGTCTGCCCCCAAGTCTTCCTCCGATGAGTCCGTGTTTCTGGAGGCATTCAAAGCAGGCCCGTCTACCTCTTGGGTGTCCCCTCCGGCCGACTCCCTGGTGGACCTCATTACCACCAGGGCGTGGAAGGATCCAGACACCGTGGAGCCAATACCAAAACGCCCGGACAGAATACTTAGTCCCCCCTCAGACCGCTCACACTGGAGTAAGGGCCCCCCGTAGATGCCACGTTGACGGCGGCAGCCACGAAAAGGGAATTGGCTCAGGGGAGCCCCTCAGTCCATCCACCGAGCAAGGAGTCCCGCTCGATGGACCGGTTAGGGAAGCGAGTTTTTAGTTCAGCGACCTTCTCAGTAAGGTCACTGAACTATATGGCACATGTCATCAGGATGCAGCGGGATCTTATCAAAGAATACGCTGCCTCCCCTCCTGAGTCCATGTTGGCGGATGACAAGCAATTGTACTCCACCCGAATGGCCACTCTGAGATCAATTTCAAATACCTCTATGCGGCTATTGTCCCATGCCACAGAGGGTGTTGCTAGGGCTAGCGGAGCAGGCCTAGTCATGAGACGTCAGGCCTGGCTCCGTCATTGTGACTTTGTGGAGCCTTTTAAAGGTCTTTTGCGAACGCCCCCTTTCGATGGTTCTGCCCTTTTTGGCAAAATGGTTCATGAGACACTTGTCCGGAGCTAGAAAGACGGGAAGACGTCTGCCATCGGAGTCCGCTTCTCTGCTCCCCAGCGGTCCTTTTCGAAGAACCAAAAGGGTCAGAAGAAGATGTGGTTCCGGAAATCACAACATTCCCAACCCGCTCCGGACAACCAGTCCTTCTGTGGCAGAGGAGGACAGGGAGGACGCCGCCCCAGGGGCAGAGGGGCTCCGAGAAACTTTGGGTCCAGAGAACTTTTCTCTGAATGGCCCACGCAGCAGCCCTGAAGGGTTGCCCGGCTGCTCCACTCTGGAGGCAGTCGGGGGGCGCTTCTCAGAGCACCTAGCGGCATGGGAGTCCATCACGACAGACCGCTGGGTGCTTCGCATTATATCCAGAGGGTACAAAATACCATTACTCCATGTCCCCAAGTTCAAAAACCTCCCCGATGTACCACCCGATCAGAGGGAGGCCGCAGCCGCAGAAATTCAGCAGCTGCTAAGAAAAAGAGCCATCCAGCCCGTCCCCCAAGACCAGCTCAGATTAGGGTTCTACTCTAGGTTCTTTTTGGTGCCAAAAAAGACGGGGGACTTGAGACCGATTCTAGACCTTTCCCACTTGAACCTGTCAGTAACCAAGGAAAAATTCTGAATGGTCACTCCTCAATCTATTCTCCCCCTTCTAAGGGAGAATAATTGGATGTGCTCTATAGACCTCAAGGATGCGTACTACCACATTCTAATGGACAGACAATCCAGGAGGTTCCTCCGCTTCCGGCTGGGAGCCAGTCACTACCAGCTCAGGGTCCTTCCCTTTGGCCTCACCACAGCCCCCAGGGTGTTCACCAAGGTATTAGCAGTGATTGCGGCCCACCTGAGACTCCAGGGAATACAGGTCTTTCCGTACCTGGACGACTGGCTCCTGACCGCCCCAACAAGGCATCTACTTTGCTCAGCCAGAGACTTCTTTCTCCGCCTAGCCCCACAGTTAGGCATCACCATCAATGCCGACAAATCCCTTCTGGCCCCGACACAAGTCATAGAATTCATAGGAGCCAGAATAGACACCAGAGAGCTACGAGCCTTTCTAACTTCCGAGAGAATCCAGAATTTGCAACTCCATGTGCGGGCTATCCTCCAATCAGAGACTTCACCAGCGGAATTGGTCCTGAGGGCACTAGGCTCCATGGCGGCAGCGATTACGCTCCTTCCATGCGCCTGTCTGAACATGCGGGTACTGCAATGGACACTTCTAGTGCAATGGTCTTTTCTATCCCTTCCTCTTCACCACCCCATTGCTATCAGCAAGGCTTGCAGGAGGGCTCTTTTATGGTGGCTCCAAGCCTCGGACCTCCATACGGGCCGTCCCTTCTGCACCTCTCCCCCTCTCGCCACGGTGACCACGGACGCTTCCCGCCTCGGGTGGGGGGGCATTATTCAGGCAGGACGGTCCAAGGCACGTGGAACGACACAGAGACCTCCCTGCATATCAACGTTCTGGAGATGAGAGTGGTGCTGTTCGCGTTGCAAGCACTTCAGGATCTCCTCCCCATAGGAACGATTGCAATTCAGTCGGACAACATGTCTGTTGTCTGGTACATCAACAAACAGGGGGGAACCAGATCTTACCCTCTATGCCGCGAAGCCATGAGAGTGTGGGAATGGGCGATCTCCACCAACCGCTTTCTGATTGCAACGCACATTCCGGGATGGACCAACATCCTAGAGGACAAACTCAGTCGCATCCTTCTTACCCCGTACGAGTGGTCTCTCAATCCACTAGTAGTGAAGCAGATATTCGCAATATGGGGGCAACCCTGCTGCGATCTTTTTGCGTCTCCCTCAAACACCAAATGCGGCAATTTCTTCGCTCTAATCCCCCCTCCAGGGGAAACTCCAAGAGACGCTCTGGTGCATGCTTGGCCACCCGGTCTACTTTATGCCTACCCTCCTCTACCCCTGATGCTGCAACTCTTACAGAAAGCCTCGCAGTTGGGGAGCAGGATGATCCTCATTGCCCCATTCTGGCCTCGGCAAATTTGGTTCCCTTACCTGTGGTCTCACCTTGTGAATCCACCTTGGATTCTGGATCCCAGTCCGGATCTCATCTCCCATCCGTCGAACTTACCAACCCCAAACCTGGACAATCTGAAACTGACAGCTTGGTTGCTCCAGTTCCACTCCTAGTTAGGACTCCCGGTATCTCTTCACCAGTCAAAGCCATCCTTGTGGCAGCGCATAAGTCCTCCACCAGGAAAGTGTACCGCAGTAAATGGAAACGTTTCTCCATCTGGGCGGAGCATCATGGTCTAGATCCCTTTACGGCTCCTCTTCCATCCATATTAGACTTCCTAACCGAACTCTTTCAGGAAGGTGCTAGTTGTTCAACTGTCAAAGTGCAATTGGCAGCCATATCACATTACCATGTGGGACATGATACAGGGCCTTTGATGTCGGCCAAGTTGTGTAAAACCTTTCTCAAGGGCACCTTCTTACTTAGACCCCCTATAAAAGAAGCCGTACCACCATGGGATCTTTCACTAGTTCTTCAAGCCTTGACTGCTCCACCTTTTGAACCTGCTGCTTCAGTAGATCTCAAATTCTTGTCTTGGAAAACAGCATTCCTTGTAGCCATTACTTCAGCAAAAAGAGTTTCGGAGCTTCAAGCTCTTTCTGTGAAGCCTCCTTATTTGATCTTTCACCCAGACAGAGTGTACCTCAGGATCAATCCCTCTTTTCTTCCCAAGATAGCATCAGAAACCAACATAAATCAATCCATAAATTTACCAGTTTTCTTCCCTAGATATCAGAATAAGGGAGAGAGTACAAGCTGCACTCATTAGATGTTCATAGGCAGCTTCGCTTTTATACTCATAGAACAGCTGGTCATAGACAATCCGACCAGCTGTTCGTTTCCTTTGCCAAATTTAATTTGGGGAAAGCAATTTCAAAAGTATCTCCATCACGCTGGATTTCTCAATGTATCCTATTGGCGTATCAAGCCTCTGGGAGACCCGCAGTTCGTGCACATTCCACTCGTTCCATCTCTACTTCTGCGGCCTTCAAGTCTAGAGTTCCATTGGATGACATTTGTTCGGCAGCCACTTGGGCTTCATCTCATACCTTTATTAACCACTACAAACTGGACGTGATTTCTAGAGGGAGAGTATCCTTTGGCTCTGCGGTGCTTCGCAATATCCTTCCATGATGGCCACCCAAGGTTCAGGTAGCTGGGGACTCTGTCCCACAGGTTGCTGACAAATGAACTCCCTACTTCAGATTTAGAAGTTATGTACTCACCATAACGTTCCATCTGAGTAGGTAGCTTCATTTGTCTGCAACCATCCCCCCCTCCTTCCCCCTGGCCTTCTTCGGATCTGTTTTTAGTTGGATACCCATTTTTGGGTATATATTGAGGGGCAAACTCGATCTGAGGTCATGGAGGGTTAGCAGGGGATTATGGGTGAGGGGAGGAGCTAGGAGCGCGGATCCATTAGCTTGAAACAAGTTGCCGGCTCGGATCCGATATCGGATCCAAGACCCACAGGTTGCAGACAAATGAAGCTACCTACTCAGATGGAACGTTATGGTGAGTACATAACTTCTAATTTCTTTTAATCTCTTGGAAAACCTTCCATCATATTCCTAGTCTTTTCAGTACCAAAAATTGCTCTTTTAGCTTTTGCTGACTACCTAAATTTATACTACTCACTGCCCAACTCAGATCTTCAGAAATTGTTAACCTCTGTTGACAACTACTCATTATTTTTTAACTACAAATTTAGTCTAGGGAAAATAGCTATCTTTTCTGTAAATTCATTTGTCAATTACCCACCTATTCCTTATCCTCTGGAGTAAAAGGTAATCAATCCTTAGGAATATTTTTTCACAAAACCCTAAATTTTTTTTCTAAACAATATCACAACACTCTGGTCTAACATACAACAAGACCTTAACAGGTGGGTAAAACTGCATTTCCCACTCCTTGCTAAAGTAGCCATAATCAAAATGAATCTTTTACCCAGGTTTCTTTGTCTTTAATGCCTCCAGCATAGCTATCAACAATAAATTTATTAAATCCTTTCATTCTTCTATTTCCAAATTCATCTGGGTTCCCAAATCAATCAGAATTAGTTATAGAAAACAGATTTATCCCAAAGATAATGCAGGTCTAGGTCTACCTGACTTCAAACTATATTACAACATCACCAGTTGTAACAGAATAATAACAGTATCTGACTATTACCCAACCTTACATCATTGGTCAACAACCTGGGTAAAACTCCTCTACAGTTATATCAAAACATTTAATTAAAGCTATGCAGGACAAAGGGTTTATATTACCCGGGACTGAGAACCTATCTTTAACTAAAACGCAGGCAGAACTGTTTACTATGCACTCAATGCCGGGTACTAGCCCTGTTGTTCCGTCGACTAGTAATGGTTCACCAGATTGTGTTGGTGGAGGGTTAAACAAAAGTAACATACAGCAAGTTAATCCACCCTCTAACACTGCATTGAACGCTAGAGATGGTACCACTGAAGTTGCAGCTGCTGCAAAGCAAGCTAATATCAACGGATGGTTGGCAGCTCTGGTTTTAAACAACAGAACAGTTACAGGCAACAGCAACAACATGGGCTCTTTGTTCTGAACAAACAGCTTACAGAATTTGAAAAGACTTTGAAGCTGTTTAAATCGCTCCAAATGGATAATGTTTTCCTGGGGAGATCTATCAAGTTGCAACAGATACCCGAAGGCTTAAGGGTTTTTAAGCTGCCGATAGGTTTCGAGGAAGGAAACCAGTTTTTTGAGGACCTGACAAGTCTATTTGATAGAACAGGTATGGATTTAATGAGACTTATCATTCGTAACAACAGTGCTAAACTTGTTACATTAAGGGAACAGCTTGTGATGTTAAACACTAGTATAATTAATTATTTACTTTTTGATTTTAACAAGTTTCGACATGAAAAATTTTAAAAGACATGGACAATTTTGTGAACAAAGGGCTTGAAATTAAAAATAACAAGCTCTTTCGTGATACAAATGATTACACCAACAATAGGTTCATTGGTAGGTACTGGGCTATCTGCCCGAAGGCATATATTAGCCCAGCCACGTTGTGCAGTATTCACCGCCCCTTTGGTTAGTTCCCTAGGCCCTTGATCTAGCAGCTAGTACCCTTGGCCCCTATCTAGTAGAGTTGTTGGTATGATCCCTGGTGTGAACTTTCTATTACCCATCCACTCGTCAAGGTTCCAATTGAAGAGTGATAGTGAGGGGCTCTGTCTTATGTAGATCGGGACCTTGTTCCATAGCAAGGGAAGTCTTTGGGAAAGGAATCTATCCCTCCAGCATGTTCTATTCATTGTTGTGCTGAGGTTTATATCTCTAGAGCGTGTAGCTCGAGTAGATTTGGTTTTGCTCCTGGACATGGCTCTGTATGTTAGACAGAGATCGCCTCTGAGAAGGCAGTATGCCACAGAGAAAAGCCTTAGTTTTTTCAATCGTGCTGCATAGAGCAACTGTTTGAGGCCAGTAATCCTCTTAGTGAGGTACCTCTGTGGTCTCTCCAGCTGCTGGAGATGCCTGGCCAGGTACATTCCAATTGGTGCATTGTACTCAATAATGGGTCTGATGAGGGAAGAGTAGAACAATAGAGCTTATTCACATTTTAAAGCCTTTAAGAATAGAAGGCAATCGGTAGGAAATGATAGAACTACAATTCACAATACACCCTCAATAGAGACGATGAGTGAATCCAATATGACCCATGCCAGGGTTAATAATAGAGTGGAGGAAGAATTTTTTTAGAAGAACAACCACTCAGGCAGTCCGACCAGATTCGCAACCGGTATCAGGGCCAACAACTACAGCAGGGTCACTACGAGAGACCAGGGGGATACCGGTTGAATCAAAGGTACCCAACAACATCTGGTATGACAACACGACACTACAACAGATAGATGCAGAATCTGATTTTGACTTTGCTGGATACCCCAACAATATCGAGGTCAATACACACATGGGAACTTCTACTGGTGGCCCAGGGCAGGGTGATATGGACTTCTCTGCTGAGTTTTTTCTGATTTTACGCATGACAATGACTTAATATGTATGCCATCAGATTTTATTGTTAATGATGACATAGTAGATTATAACACCACGTTAGACATAGATGAAACATGTTTGTTTAAACAATCTTGTCTTGTAATAGAAAATGGTGTTTTTTCTATTTACAGTTATACTGGAAATGATCTTACATCCAGTCATATCACGTTACTAAAGAAAGGGTTTACATTCATCCCTCAATTCAAACATGATGTAGGGAAAATTTTGATCAACTTTAGACTGTATATTAGATTGTTGAATTTAAAAATGTTTTTTTTTGCCAATAACATCAGTCCAAGGATGGATGATGGATTACTGACATTGAAAAGAACAAGTACCTTTATACCCCCACAAAATCCTATGATACATCTTTTTGAAATTTTATGTGAAACACAAATACGTAGATGTGTTAAGAAGGAGATTATAGCACATGACAATTTGACCTCAGCAGAAGGATTCTGTTTAAAGGAATTAACCTCAACTGATAAATATAGGGTTATGAAACCTGACAAAGGTGGTGGGGTAGTGGTTATGTCCAACACAGATTACTTGAGTAAAATGACATTTATGTTAATTGACAACAACACCTATGAAAAGGTTTCTAAATATGAGGTATATAGGGCATACACCAAACTTGATTGGCAGTTACATGAATTTTTGATGGATGGTGTATTAAACAAAGAAGAATAGGATTATCTGATGGTGGAGATACCGACTACACCATCCATCTTTGGTATTCCCAAAATCCACAAAGACGTGAACAATCCACCTTTTAGGCCCATAGTTTCAGCCAAAGGTTCTAAAACAGAGGCAATGGCCTCATATGTGGATTTTCACTGCAAAGGTAGTTTGAGCCAGGTACCTCACATACTCAAAGATTCCTGGCACTGCCTTGATGTTGTGAGACAACATTCACTTGTCATCAATTCCGACACTATTATGGTCACTATATATGTCATTAATTTATTCTCACTTATACCACACGCTTTAGGATTAGAAATGTTTGAAGCTAGTTTATTAAGATTTGGAAATATGCACACTGTCAAACATAAGCTTATAGTGGAACTTACTGAAATGGTTCTAAACAACAATTTAATTTTTCTCGATGGTGAATACTATAAACAGAGTACAGGGGTGGCTATGGTTGCTAGATATGCTCCCATATATGCTAACTTGGTATTAGAATTTTGGGAAACACAGTTCTTTTTCATCTCTGTTTATTGGTCCAAAATAGCATTATATTTGAAATACCTGGACGGTATACTTATTTTTTGGAAAGGGAACAAAGAAGAAATCTAGGAATTTGTGGAGTTTTTGGGTACTACCACCACTTTTTTTAAATTCACTAGCACAATTTATGACAACAGATGTGAATATTTAGATATATTATTCTATATAGAAGGGGATATAATTGATTCTAATATATTCCGAAAGAAGACTTATTCAAATTCATTCCTACACTACAACAGCTGCCATCCCCAGTTTCAAAAAAAGAATTTAGTGAAAGGGCAGATGGTCAGACCGTCTAGAATAGTGAGTGATGACAGATTATTTCAAGATGAAATTGATAAACTTATTAACATGTTTTGTGTTAGGGGTTATCCCCAGGAATTACTGCACAACATTAAATAAGAGGTGATGAACAAAAGAAACCAAATATATAAACCAATTATTAAATTTGAAATAGACAGTGCAACACCAATTAACGAAAAGAGAAATAGAAGGGATGCATTTATAATTCCATTTAATGAAACAGCATCCAAAATTTCCAATATAGTTCATGAGACATGGCTTAGTGTTTTTATGAATAAAGCATAGTTCACTGATATTATTGGTAGTTACCCCAAGATTACATATAGTAGGGGGATGAATTTAAAGCAATTATTAGAGACGAGTAGTAATAATGATATACATAAAATGTAAAAAAATGAGTAAATGTGGTTTATGTAGTACTTGCAAGTTTATAAATGATGGACCTTATGTAGTAGTTCAGAACTATGAGAGAACTATTAGATGTCCTGGGTATTGCAGTTGCAATGCCAAGGTAGCGGTCTACATAGCGACATGTACAAGTTGTTCAACATTTTACATAGGGAAGACCATCAGAAAACTTAAGAATAAAAAAAAAGTGAGTTCACTATATACACATAACCAGAAATGTAAACAGTTTAAGAGATTTATATTTTTTGTAATTGACAGAATAACAAACAACAGTAAAGGGGGGGGGGGTGACGACAAAAATCTATTGGAAGCCAAAGAGTGTTTATGGCAATTGAGATTGAATGCCACCAACCCACCAGGAATCAATGACCATATCTCAGTTGCCAGTATATTAAAACATAAATCTTATTGTATATGATTAGTTAGATATATCTGCTATGTTGTCAGTCTTAAAGTATTACCTATATACACATATTTATTTATTTACCTTTAAATTCATATATATATTTATATATTCACATTTACATTTTTAAGTTTTTAATGTTTTATCAAAATATTAATTGTTCAACTGTGATTGTATACATTTTTAACATATATTTATTTATTTAATACTTATGTGATATTATGAAGAAATTACATATTATACATAATATACATTCATGCATTACATATTACATATACTATATTATATAATTACATTAACTTAAATTATATATTTAGCACTACAATACTATTATAACTAAGTCACTGTGAATGTCTATGATTTGAAGCACAACTATAGCATTTTTACACTTTTATTTTGTTAGATATTCAGAAAGTTATGTTCCTTTAATTCATTCATTTATTTTATTTTATTAATTTAATTGGAGGCATTTATTGGTTGTTGCATCAGGGCATTGTGTTACTTGTTTTGTATATTAGGATGTTTTACTGTATGTTGATTGTACTCTGAAGATGCCCACTGTGGATATGGGTGAAAGCGCTTAGTACGTCTGTGTATTTTACATTTTGGTTTGAATAAATGGGATCCTGCATGACACTGCCTCTACTTGTGATATCAAAACATTTAATTTCAATACCAAAGCCTTCCCCTTCCTTAACAATGAAGGCTTAAAATATCAAAATACACATATATATAAAGCATAAAATAACCATTTTACAAAAGGTTTCAAATCCTTAAATTTATTTAATGCATTCAGTAACCCTACAAACCTATTCACCTTAACTCCAATCTTAAAATGAATAACAAAATTATTGACAAGTAAATATGCCCTCCTTAAGGAGTTAACCATTTCTGATATTTTCCTCTTCAAAAATAAATCTATTACTGAAATGAGAACTCAAATGAACCTCCCCAAAAGCTACACAATCATAAGACAAATTCAAGACCTATGCCACAATATCATAGAGGACACTAACCAGTGGCGGCTGGTGACTTCAAATCACAGGGGGGCTGCAGGAGACGCTGAATGGGCGGGGTCAAAGGAAAGGGGTGTGGTCAACCATAAAGGGGAGGAGCTATGCACAAAACCACAAAAAACTAACTTTAATTAAATACGCTGCCCTGGGTGGCAAACCATCATTATGAAAGTCCAATCAAGACAAAAATAAGTGTAGAAGAATAAAAATATTTCAATGCATTGGCTGCATGACAGCTTACTTAATATCTAGATGGAAACAAAAGGTTGTGAGGCATGAAAAAATAAATTACTTTTTAAATACATTACTGGAATGCCAGTCAAAATCAAGTACAAGAAAAACCAGAAGCACTCAACTCAAACTACTTCTCCTTGCACTGCAGTTCTAATTATAATATATTCAGCTTTATTAAAGTACCAAGCAACATGCTGAAAGTAGAAATCTATGTGATGCCCCACTTGTAAAATGTTTCTTATCCAAAAAGACCTGCTGCCTGACAACGTTTCATGGGGAAAACATGATAAAAGTAAAAATGAAAAGCAAACAAGAAACAAGCTCAAGATACATTGCTTAAAGGATTACTGTACAGGTTATGGACCACACATGATTGGCATTCTGTTTAGTTTACGGGTAAAGCCTGTAGAGATGACTGGAAGTCTCCAACAAGTGTAATGAGCTTTTTAAAATAATGGAATCCTGTCCTTTAATACCCAAGGCTTATACATTATCTAGTCAAGTATTCTCTGCATGGCAACAACAGAAAGGCTTTCAATGTTGGCAATTCTTTAACAGTATGCTTATTAAAGCTTACTTGCATCTTACGATGTCAGACAAGCTTACCTTATGGTCATTAAAGCATTGCTACTTAAACACAGAGCAACAGGCACTTTGAGTAATAAGCATAAATCAACAGTACAAAAATATGACAGAAACCAGACCATTCTGCAAAATCAAGGACAGATGAAAAGCCACTGTAGTACTTATGCAGTGTGTCCTCCCATCCAAGGTAGATACAACTACTCCTTGCCTTGCTTGGACACATCCAGAGTCACTACATGGGGAGTGGGGTGCAACAAGCATGTCACAATTTGAAATCTCTCTGGCTGACTGTGATGGCCCTGACACATTTGTCATACCTCTCAACTTCAAGAGCAAGAAATCTGGACAAAGCCATACACAGAAGTGGGACAAAGGCACAACAAGAAGGACAATTTTTAAATATTGCTCTAATAAACTTAGAAAGATAATAGAATAGGTCTTGCATTAGTATGAATTTTCTGAAGGGTATAAAATCTGAAACTCAAATGTCTGTCATTTTCTAACTTCAGTCTTTAGTGATTTGTCACTAATTTGCCAAAAACACAATTTTATGAAAAATGGACCAAAAATGTGATGCAAAAATATAAAATAGACACACAATACAGCTTCTACCTGTCAAAGAAGGACACTTTAATATTAGTACTGCTACCTTGAGCAGCTGACAAAATAAAAGAATCTACATGCATTTCAAGTAATCTATAACTTTGATTATTACAGTTATTTCTTAATTGTAAACCCTCCATGTTTTCTTCCAAAATTGCTATTTTATGGAGGGATTATTAGGGGAAGAGCAACATTTTGAGCCAAAAATTGGGGACAGTTGAGAGGTTGGCTATGCCTAATTCTATAAAGCAATTTATTTGCATGTACCTCTCAACCTGTTAATGCAGTAAATCTGAACAAGGCCAAATATATTGGGGGCACATATAAACAGTACTAAAATTGCTCTTGTATAAATTGAGACAGTTGATAGAACGGCTCTTACTTTAACATGCATTTTTATGAAGGTTATGAAGTCTGAAACTTATTATTTAGTGACTTCTGGCAAATCATTTAGGAATTAAAACTACAAATTTTATGAACAACAAACCAAAAATAAGAAGCAAAAATCTATTCATTCTTTGAAAATCTGGACAGTTGGGAGGTATAGTTCAGCTGGGCCTGTCTGAGTTTGCTGCCCTTCCCCTGACAAAATAATGGTTGAACTGGAGCCTCTGCAGCCATTCCAATTAACCATTACTTGGCTATTTCACTCCATTTACCATAAACACTAATGTGCATACTGCTTTACTTCAATGATTGGACTTCATTTGAAAGTTTTATTTTGTATTTTACAGCACAAACATTAAGTAATCTGTTAAACAAAGCAATGCAGTCTCACAATGAAAACTTAGCATTAAAACTTCTCTGCCCTTGAAACTCACATTCATTGAAACAGCATTGAAACTCACATTCAAAGAAAATACATTTTGTCAGTGGCAGATAAAGATTAATTTTGGGCTGTTTTCGAATCATAGGCCCCTTGCATATGAAACATACATGTGCTCTTTGATACACCTTCCTCATTGTACTAAAATTATATTCCTTGTACAATACAGTACACTTGTTAGAGGGTGTTTTAAATTTGTTTTGAACATTTTTCCAGTAAGCAATGAAACAAAACATATGCACCCATAATGGCAAAACTGCCCAGTTGAGAACATTTATCATAAAAAAGTCTACTCAGACTTCCACAGTCCACCATTATTAGTAAATATACACAATTCTACAGTCCACCATTATTAGTAAATATGCACAATTCCACAGTCCACCATTATTAGTAAATATGCACAATTCTACAGTCCACCATTATCAGTAAATATGCACAATTCTACAGTGCACCTTTATCAGTAAATATGCACAATTCTACAGTCCATATTCAGTGAATTCAGTTCTTGCCATAGCTGTCAACCTTAGCACAAAAACCTGGACGAAGCCAATAATGGGGGAATACAGTCCCAAAAATAGGGACAAATTTAAAATATTCATCTTATAAACTTAGAAAATTGCTAGAAAAAAAGGTTGTGCTACTATGTATTCTGAAGAACATGAAGTTTGAAATTCAAATGCCGGTCAATTCTACTGCGGACAGAACAAAAACAATTTTCAGCAGAGACGCAGGGATTAATACTGCAGACACGTCTTTGTAAAATGGCAGGGCATCAGAGCAAATCCACACAAACACAGGCAGGAGATGCAGACTCCAAACAGAAGCCACCCCAACCAAGAATCAAACCAGAAAACCTATAGCTGTGACTGAGGCAACAATACTACCACCGCACCATCAATTATGCAAGGAATTAAACATTCAGAAACCTGAAGTCTGAAATTCAAATGCCTGTCAATTTTACTGCGGACAGAACAAAACCAATTTTCAGCAGGGATTAAAACTGCAGACACGTCTTTGTAAAATGGCAGGGCACCAGAGCAAATCCACACAAACACATGGAGGAGATGCAGACTCCACACAGAAGCCACCCCAACCAAGAATCAAACCAGAAAACCTATAGCTGTGAGGCAACAATACTACCACTGCACCATCAAATCTGCAAGGAATTAAACATTCAGAAACCTGAAGTCTGAAATTCAAATGCCTGTCAATTTTACTGCGGACAGAACAAAAACAATTTTCAGCAGAGATGCAGGGATTAATACTGCAGACACGTCTTTGCAAAATGGCAGGGCACCAGAGCAAATCCACACAAATACAGGGAGGAGATGCAGACAGAAGCCACCCCAACCAAGAATCAAACCAGAAAACCTATAGTTGTGAGGTAACAATACTATCACTGCACCATCAATTATACAAGGAATTAAACATTCAGAAACCTGAAGTCTGAAATTCAAATGCCTGTCAATTTTACTGCGGACAGAACAAAACAATTTTCAGCAGAGACGAGGGATTAAAACTGCAGACACATCTTTGTAAAATGGCAGGGCACCAGAGCAAATCCACACAAACACAGGCAGGAGATGCAGACTCCAAACAGAAGCCACCCCAACCAAGAATCAAACCAGAAAACCTATAGCTGTGAGGCAACAATACTACCACCGCACCATCAATTATGCAAGGAATTAAACATTCAGAAACCTGAAGTCTGAAATTCAAATGCCTGTCAATTTTACTGCGGACAGAACAAAACCAATTTTCAGCAGGGATTAAAACTGCAGACACGTCTTTGTAAAATGGCAGGGCACCAGAGCAAATCCACACAAACACATGGAGGAGATGCAGACTCCACACAGAAGCCACCCCAACCAAGAATCAAACCAGAAAACCTATAGCTGTGAGGCAACAATACTACCACTGCACCATCAAATCTGCAAGGAATTAAACATTCAGAAACCTGAAGTCTGAAATTCAAATGCCTGTCAATTTTACTGCGGACAGAACAAAAACAATTTTCAGCAGAGATGCAGGGATTAATACTGCAGACACGTCTTTGTAAAATGGCAGGGCACCAGAGCAAATCCACACAAATACAGGGAGGAGATGCAGACAGAAGCCACCCCAACCAAGAATCAAACCAGAAAACCTATAGTTGTGAGGTAACAATACTATCACTGCACCATCAATTATACAAGGAGTTAAACATTCAGAAACCTGAAGTCTGAAATTCAAATGCCTGTCAAATTTACTGCGGACAGAACAAAACAATTTTCAGCAGAGACGAGGGATTAAAACTGCAGACACATCTTTGTAAAATGGCAGGGCACCAGAGCAAATCCACACAAACACAGGCAGGAGATGCAGACTCCAAACAGAAGCCACCCCAACCAAGAATCAAACCAGAAAACCTATAGCTGTGAGGCAACAATACTACCACCGCACCATCAATTATGCAAGGAATTAAACATTCAGAAACCTGAAGTCTGAAATTCAAATGCCTGTCAATTTTACTGCGGACAGAACAAAACCAATTTTCAGCAGGGATTACAACTGCAGACACGTCTTTGTAAAATGGCAGGGCACCAGAGCAAATCCACACAAACACATGGAGGAGATGCAGACTCCACACAGAAGCCACCCCAACCAAGAATCAAACCAGAAAACCTATAGCTGTGAGGCAACAATACTACCACTGCACCATCAAATACGCAAGGAATTAAACATTCAGAAACCCTTAAGTCTGAAATTCAAATGCCTATCAATTTTATTTAACATTTTTTAATCAGGACAGTCTGACTTGGAACAAATAAACAAATTTTCAGCAGAGGCCCAGGAAGATATAATGCAGACATGTCTTTGTAACATGGGAGGGCACAAAAGCAAACCCACACAAACACAGGGAGAAGATACAGACCCCACAAAGAAGGAACCCCAGCCAAGAATCAAACCCAAGAACCTGCAGCTGTGAGGCAACAATGCTACTACTACACCATCAAATATCAAGCATTGCAACATTTACAAACCACAGATATTATGAGGAACAGATCAGATCGAATATGAGGTAAAAATCTGAATTTTTTTTACAAATGGTGGTGGGTAGGGAACTCAAGTCTTTAACACCTGCATACAGGGTACAGGGTTCAAGCCTGAGGCATTCCCTACCACACCACCATAAGCACCTGGGGCATTTTCACACACACACACACACACACACACACACACACACACACACACACACACACACACACACACACCAGTAAAGCACAAGCACCACACAAATAAAAAGAAAAAGCACAAACTCAAGAAAAATAAACATTGTAAATTGAAAGGCACCTTACCTGAATGAATACATCCAGAGTTAACGTACATACATCCTTCCCGCGCAATACTGAAGACCCGCGAGATCCACATGCTCCTTCCCGACGCCGACGAGATCCCTAAGGCACTGTCCCGAGTCCCTGCTGCTCCTCTTGCAGTCCGGACGCGTCCCATAATCCTGGCGGGTCTGTGCACTGTAAAAGTGCACAGACGCTCCTTGTGTCCCCCTATGGGGACGGCCGGGCTGCCTTGAGCATGCGCCTAGACCGATAAGCCGGGACTCGGTCTATGCGCATGCGCGAAGTCCGCGAATTTTAAAAAAATATTTTTTTTTATTTTTCATTTTTTTTTCTTTCTTTTTTTCTTTTTGAGGGGGCTGCAGTCCGGCAGCCCTATGCCACGAGCCGCCCCTGACACTAACATAACTAGTATAGGCATTAAAACTTGTGAAACTATACGGAGCTTTCTATCATTTAATAGAAAAATGATATCTAATTCTTACAAACTTATTCTGTCAGTTAAAACTCAAAAAGAAGTAATCTTCTCCAAATACTGGAAAGACTCAGATCCATCAATCTTTTCTAACCAAATCTCCCAAGCTATTTATCTAACCTCAAAACTTACTCCCCTTAAAAAACTTAAATACACGCAACTCATATTTCATAACACTTACCTCGCTCCAACCACACTAAATAAAGTCTGTCCCACAACCTCCCCTTTCTGCCCTTATTGTGACAATCACAAGGCTGATCTTTTTCACATTTGTGGAGCTGCAAGTGCTCCTACAAACTCTGGTGCTCATTAAGAGTTCAACTGGAAAAGATGGGCTATGAAAAAACAACTCTAGCTTGGAAATTTGCTCTCTTACATATCCCCCCCCACTGATTTATCTAAGCTGCAGATGTGTATTAATATCACTTTTTGCCCTTCTCAAATACTATCTTACACTCATCTGGAAAGATAGAGCCTCACTTACATGAAATAGATTCAAATACCTATCTACCAAACACTTACTTACCCATAAATATGTAACCTTCACCTAAATATTCCGCCCCCACTTCATTGAATTTTGAAACACTCTATTTGATTATATTCTAGTTTGAAACCATTAACCCTTCTTCAAAGTTGTACATATGGCATATTTGTACATAGCTTGTTGTTATGATGTTATATGTACTCTCTATTGTATTATTGCAAGTGCACCACTCTTATGGAGTTGTTGTTTGGGGTCTATATCAGCATTTTGAATGCTGAAAATGCCGAATACAATTTAATTGAACTGAAATGTTCGAAATCTCAGAAGAGCGAACTGACGGAACATCGGTTTCTTTCCCAGGGAAAGAAATCGATGTTCTGTGCAAAAAAATATTTTTCAATACTTTAAACACTGACAAAAGTGGGGGTTTTGCCCCCTTACACCCCTACTTAAATATACCAACTCCGAGACCACAACACAGTGGAGGAAATAGCAAACTCCGATGACAGCCCACCAATTTCTTTCCCTGGGAAAGAAATCGATGTTCCGCCAGTTCGCTCTTCTGAGATTTTGAATATTTCAGTTCAATTAAATTAAATTTGGCATTTTCAACATTCGAAATGCTGATAGGAACCCGTTGTTTGTACTGGTTATATATTGAAATTGAATTTGAAATAGAGATTTTTCAAAAAAAAAAAAGTGGCTACGTCAGTCTGACAGTCTGACCCTCCCCTCCCCCCAACAAAATACTGAAAACATCATCACATTACTTGAGAGAATTATGTGCTATTTGAATTTCTTCCAGAAATAAAGAAATTGGTAGAGAAACAAACAGGATTTTTATTTACATGATGTCCTTCAAGGATGCATCTGCAGTCCTTACATATGGGTTGTCCTGCCTCAGGCAGCCCTTCGGTCGGCCGGATTCCAAAGTCTGGGTCCGGCGTCGGCTGTTGTCGCCCCTTTCCCGACGTCAGAGCGCCTGGGATATAAAAACGACAGCCGACGCCATCTTCCTCAGTCTTTCTTGCTGCGCGGTGCCCGAAGCAGAAGCAGTTTGCAAGTGCCGGTCGGCCAGCTCCTGTAATTTCAGCTAACCGAAGACTTCAAAAAGCTAAGTACCTCGTTGGGGACTCTTTCTTGCCTCAGCCGATGTCAGATCAAACGGTTAAAGTTAATAATTGTTTAACTTGTGGGAAACAAATACCTCATAAGGATTTCCACTCTTACTGCCTCCCCTGCCTAGGCCCAAACCACGACGTCTCGGCCTGTGCAGCCTGTGCTTCCTTCAATAGACGCACTCTTAGGCGTCTGGTGGAGTTTGCAGAGGAATTTTTTGGGGATAGTTACTGTTACAATATGCCGTCGGAGCTTCCGACGACTCATTTACCCAAAAAACGCAAGGACAAGGACCGACACACGTGGACCGTGGTTTCAGCCGAAACCACGCCTAGGCCTACCGCGAGTGCCTCGGTCTCTGCAGAAACCGAATCCTTGGTGCTTCCGACCGACGAAACCGCACAACCGACAACCTCTGTCCCGGAGGCCTCCTCTGAGTCGGTCATAGAATTCCTCTCTGAAACCGGTGCTCTGGAAACATCCGACACCATTTCTCTGGATAAAACTACTCCAGCATGTGGGGCAGCCAGGCCTCCTGTATCCATGTCCATAAAGGCATTCACACGTGCTAAAGCTGCTAAACAGCCAGAATCTCTCCCTCCCAAGGCTATTCCTCAGGGATCCACTACCGGTTCACAGATTTTGAGTTTAGCTGAGGACCTTATTTCCTTAATTAGGGGCTCTCAGCCGCATCCGAACAGGGGCTCTCAACCTCCTCTAGACAAAAGGCCCAGGGTTGAGCACACAGATCCCCAGTCTTCTGATGAGGCCTCAGATGACTCTGCCCTATCAGACTACCAGGAGGAGGTCTTTATGGCCTATGAGGATTCTGATGCAGAGGAATCTATTCCCTCGACCTCCCCTCCTGAAGAGTTGTCCTTTGGGGAGACCCTTCACTCCATGAGAGAGCATTTCAAATGGCAGGGCCAGGAATTCTCTGATTCCAGGAAGAGGTTAAGGACCTTTTTGCATTTAACTCAGCATAGACCCTTGGCTATTCCTCCTGTTTTAAATGTCATTGATGATGTGAACTCTGAGTCTAGCATTTCCCCTGACTCCCTTCCTCCGGCTCCTGTCAAACCTGACAGGTACTACAGGGTCCCGGACTTGCATCATTTCCTTTACAAGGGCCACTCTGCTGACCCAGAAACTATTTCCCAGGGCCCTAAAGGGGTTGCATCTGCCACTACTAAAAATCCACTCCCCTCTGAAAGGGAGTCCAGGGCTTTAGAGAGATGGGGTAAAAAAGTGTATACTTCTTCCACTCTTTCTATGAGGGCATTAAATTGTCAATTCCATATGATACAGTACCAAGAGTATTTGTTAGATGAATTGCATAAAAAACGGTCTTCACCTGAACCCCTAGATCGCAAGGCACTTCAGGATCTGGTACATAACTCCCAGCAGGTTAACAACCATTTCTTGCAGTGTGGTTATGATGCATTGGAAGCTTCATGTAGGTCAGCAATGACAGGTGCAGTCATACGTAGACATGCTTGGCTGAAGGAACAAACTCTGTCAGATCATGTTAAAGCAAAGCTTCTAGATGCTCCGCTGGAAAAGCAAAAGTTATTTGGCTCCACGGCTCAAGAGGTCTTAAAGAAATTTGAGGAAAAGGCTAAATCAGTACAAACAGTCAAAGATTTTCTCCAGGTCCAACCACCAAGATTCAGCAGAAATTGGTCTTCTAAGAATTGGTCCTTTCCGGACACAGGCAGATCTCAAAGAGGCAGAAACAGGCGTGCAGAGGTAGAGGGCAAGCTCGAGGCTCCTACAGAGGACGTCAATGGCAGCCTCCTAACCAGAGAGGTACTGCAGGGCCTACAACTACTACACAAGGACCATCTCAATGACTTGACCTTGACCCCGCCAACCAGGGCTCAATTGGAAGCACCTTTGGGTGGAAAGCTGTCTTTATTCTCAAAAAAATTGGCACACTATTACAAAGGACAAATGGATACTGCAAATAATAGACAAAGGATACAGATTCCATTTTCATACATTACCAAAAAAGACAAGGCATGCCAAACCTACCACCAAACCAAAAGGCAGAGGCTTTCAAGCAAATTTCCAAACTACTACAAATGAAAGCAATAGAAAGGGTTCCTCTCGCAGAACAAGGCCAAGGATTTTATTCCAGACTATTCCTTGTTCCAAGAAAAGAAAAGCAATGGAGGCCTATTCTGGACTTGTCCGCACTGAATACTTACCTCATTGTGCCAAAATTCAAAATGCTGACCTTAAAGCAACTCCTTCCCATGCTGGGCAAGGGGTCCTGGCTGGTAACTCTAGACCTCAAGGAGGCATACCTGCATGTCCCTATCAGACAAAGTTGCAGAAGACACCTCAGATTTCTTGCAGGTTCAGAGCATTATCAATTCTCAGCATTGCATTTTGGCTTATCTACTGCGCCCAGAGTATTCACGAAATGCCTGGCATCAGTAATTGCACATTGCAGACTTCAGGGGATTCAAATATACCCATACCTGGACGACTGCCTCATACAAGCGGACAGCCAGCTAACACTGGTAAAACACTTAAACTATGCCATCCGACTACTACAGGCCTTGGGATACACAGTCAACATTCAGAAATCAAGACTTGTTCCATCCCAACGAATAATTTTCCTGGGTGCAAAACTGGATACAAACACCCAAATGGCTTTTCTCACAGAAGAAAAACAAGCACAATTACTGGATTATTTCAGATATCTGACAACACAAACCCAGCTTACTGCAAGGAAAATCCTGCAGGCCCTGGGTTTCATGGCATCCTGCATTCTTCTGATTCCACTAGCAAGGCTGCATATGAGGAAGCTACAATGGTACCTAAGGAGTCTATCGTCTCAGCACAGTCACAGCCTAGAAACTTTGATCCCCCTCATTCCATGCCTTCAAAAGGAATTCCTGTGGTGGGCAAAAGCAAGCCAGTCAAACAAGGGCCTGCCTTTCAGCAAGCCACATACCAGCCAAACCGTTACAACGGACGCCTCAGACCATGGATGGGGAGCACACATGGAGGGCAGATGCATTCAAGGACAATGGACACAAAAAGAATTGCATCTGCACATCAACCAAAAGGAAATGCTGGCAGTGATACATTCCATCGTGGCCTTCAAGCACTTCCTGCACCAAGGTCACCTGTTAATAAAGACAGACAATACCACAGTTATGTGGTACATAAACAAGCAAGGAGGTACCCATTCATACCCTCTTTGCAGGCTGGCAATGAATCTGTGGGAACTTTCCCTAAAACTCAATATAGAGCTGCATTCCCAGTTCGTACCAGGAAAAGACAATGTACTGACAGACAGCCTGAGCAGAAACATCATGGATCCACACGAATGGATGTTACACCCAGATATTTTTCTCCAGATAACACAATCATGGGGAAGGCCGGACATAGATTTATTTGCCTCCCACCACAACCATCAACTGAGGAAATTCTGCACAAGGACATACCATCCTCAAGCATGGAAAGTGGATGCCCTCTCCTTCAGCTGGAATACTCTAACAGTATATGCATTCCTACCGCTGCCATTAATGACCAAGGTCTTACTGAAGATCAGGACAGAGCAACCAAAAGTAATCCTGATAGCTCCGGATTGGCCAAGACAACACTGGTACCCACTGTTAAGGAGCATGTCACGCACGAAACCTTGGCCTCTACCACAATGGCCACTTCTACTGACACAACACAATTACAAGACTCTGCACTCCAGCCTCAAAACCTTACAGCTGACAGCCTGGAAAATACCTTGACTCCTCGCCAGGATAAACTATCCAAGAGGGTACAGGATATCATCATGGAAGCCCGGCGGCCTTCCACAAGAAAAGCATATTCAGCAAAATGGAAAAGATTTCGTACCTGGAACACCACAAAGGGCCAAGATCCGACAGTCATGAGCATTCCACATATTTTGGAATACTTGGCTGAAATGCTCCATAATGGCCTTTCTTATTCCTCCATAAAGATTCATGCTTCAGCAATTTCAGCAGAGTACAACACTGATCCACCTGTATTCTCTCATCCTCTACTAAGGCAGTTTCTAAGAGGGATAAAAAACATCAACCCTCCAAGGAAACCACCAGTGCCTACATGGGACCTTAACTTCATGTTGGAAAAATTAACTCTTCCTCCCTTTGAACCAGCAGCATCTTCAGAACTACAATTCCTATCTTGGAAGACTGCCTTCCTTCTGGCCATAACCTCAGCAAGAAGAGTATCTGAATTACAGGCCCTCATGGCAGTACAGCCATTTCTCATTTTTCATCAGGACAGAGTCTCTTTGCGAACCAATCCTTCTTTCATGCCAAAGGTGGTATCCAGGGTTTCACTGAACCAAGTTATTCACCTGCCGACCTTCTTTCCAAATCCACAAAATAAAGGAGAGAAACTTCTGCATACTTTGGACATCCACAGACAGTTGCGCTACTACTTGGACAGAACTAAGACTTACAGAAAAACTGACCAACTCTTTGTAGCATATGCTGCTGGTGTACAAGGAAAAGCAATTTCCAAACAGACAATTTCAAAATGGATAGGAAATTGCATTCGGTTCTGTTACTCCTTTCATGGAAAAGCTGTGCCAGCTAACATAAGGCCTCATTCCACCAGAGCAACAGCCACCTCCACAGCCTTCTTAAGAGGGGTGGCTACAAAGGACATTTTAGAAGCTGCTACATGGAGCTCTGTGCATACATTTTCCAAGCATTACAACTTGCCCTTATATTCCAGATCCAGAGCAGGCTTTGCTAGTGCAGTCCTGCAGGGCATATTAGCTACACCATCCTTTTCTTAGGACCTACCTCCCCCAGCTTAGCTGTGGTATTCTACCCATATGTAAGGACTGCAGATGCATCCTTGAAGGACATAGTACAGTTTTGTACCTACCATAAATGTAGATGTCCGATAGGTATGCATCTGCAGTCAGGTTTTCCCTCCCTCCTACCCCTCTGTGTTATACTATGGGTACATATCCCTCTTTTTAGCTATCTGGGGTTATCTTTTATGGTGTATTTGTTTTTTATTACTGTGCATGTTTGGAATTGTTTCTTCTCTCCAAATTTAGCCTTACTTAGAGGGCAACTGGCATCTGGGGCAAGAAAAACTGAGGAAGATGGCGTCGGCTGTCGCTTTTATATCCCAGGCGCTCTGACGTCAGGAAAGGGGCGACAACAGCCGACGCCGGACCCAGACTTTGGAATCCGGCCGACCGAAGGGCTGCCTGAGGCAGGACAACCCATATGTAAGGACTGCAGATGCATACCTATCGGACATCTACATTTATGGTAGGTACAAAACTGTACTTTTTGTTTTAATTGTGGAAAAAAGGGTGCATATTGCCAGATAAAATAATAGTGATAGTAAATCTGATGTAATTATGCAAACAGCCAGAGAAGAAGCAGTTCACCAGGAGGCCATGGAATGTGACAAAGTTGCGGTTAGGTTATTTGAAACAGTATCCTGTTATTGTGCCACTTCTAAACTAGTTAAATGTGCCACAGAGGTAGAAGGGAAATGCAGGATGTTATTAGGTTCTGGCTGTACAATTACACTCATAAAGGGGCAATACATTTATAGACAAAAAGCTGGCTCAAAAAAAATCAACAGTTACTTTCACAGACAGGGAGAAAAGCTATTACCATTTTTCTCAGGTTGAAATTCAAGCAAATTTTCCACTCAGTAGCTGCAGTTCTATATATTACCCATGACCTGATAACTGGGAAAGATTTTCCATTTTTTAAAAATATATAGAGGCATTAGGAAAAATAAGAACACCATGGAGCAGTTGCCTTCCCACTTTAAGGAGACTATACTCGTACAGTTACCCACTACCCTTCAGCCCCCAGAGTTGGGTGACTTACCCAAGCCTTTTATTATGCAGAAGATAAAGGGTTATAAGAAACCCAAAATAACAGCTAGAAGTCCTGGGGGAAACAAAGACATAGCTAAGTATATGGGGTGAGCTTTCCTGGTTATTATAATTCCTGTAGTATACTCTGTACAACAGAAAGTCCATGATGAGGGGCCAGAACCCCCCCAAAAGAAGTAGTATAGCTCAACTCCCTGAGAAATCAGAGAATAACCTAACTAATAAGGAAGTCCCAAGGAAAGGAGGAATAACACCTCAAAAAGGGACAGGGACCCTGGACATAGAGGGTACAGGAAAAGATCCTACAGGCCATTGGTGTGTACTACCCTTTCTGGGGGAGTAGTGGGATGCTTAGATCTGAATAGTGTACCTGTCTTGGCAAGGGAGGAGGCAGAATCCGGTACTTCAAGGGGAACCCAAAATGAAAATGATCCCAGGCTGACCAATCTCCAAGTAAGCTGAGCTTCAAGAAAGCACAGTGGTAGGATGATATTTTTAACCAAGCCATTGTGAATATATCCAGGACAGCGTTAGAATAATACACATTATAGACCCCTGCATCTTACCCATATTTTAAAATGTAGAATGAAAACTCCATTCTTGAGGTCAGTTCCCTCACTATTAGAGATAAAGTGGGTCATATAAAGGGTAAATACAATTGCCTATCAAGAGGAATAATTTTTCCTGAAATATGCCAACAGTGCAGTAGTTATTACATTGATAAATTGGAGCACAAGATAAAAGATCATATTTACGAAAATACTTATGAAGTAAGGAAGGAGAAGACCACTAATGCCCTGTTCAGACATATAAAGGTGAATCCCACATACCAGTTTCATTTTACTGTTATTGAAAAAATTAAGCAGCAACCAAGAGGCAGCCCATGGAAATTACAAATAGAAGAAGAAGAATTGTGGTAGCAAATGCTTATAAATGCATCAGTCTCTCTGGGACCTAATGACACATTGTCGATTAAGTGTTTATTAAAATATAAATTATACAAGAGATAATAGTTGTTAGGTATTTTATTATCTTCATTGTTTTGTAGCATTCTCACTTTAATTATTTATTGTTATAGGGTGAGTCATGTGATTTGCTTTAGCATATTTAAGGCGCGGATTTCAAGGTTGTTTTATTTAATGAAGTCTGTGTAATACTTCAGACAAAAGTGTTTATCAATTTAATTTGAATAAACCTTTGATGTGTTTCTAGCATTGTGACCAGTATCTGTTTGGATCTTTCGTTTTTGCTCCTTGCTTCTTCCTGTTCATGAAACTGCAGAATGACCTGCTGCATATGGTAGCAAAAGAAGGGGAAGAGGTTATGCATCAGCTATTAGTTTCAAGACCAATTTGTAACATAGTAATGAAACTGGCATGCAATCAGATGTTTGCTGTTTCAGCAATTACAGGGTTCCTGCAAGGGTCTATTGGTCAGGTGTCTTGAAAGGAATTGAGAAAATTATAATGGCTGTCCAGAGGGTCAAAAAACAACACCAACCTCAGTTTCTGAAACTCCCTTATACCGATGCATATAATTGAAGTTCCTTTGAAACACATTCCTATGGACATTGTTGGGCTGTTAGGGAGGTTAAGCAGTGGGTTCAAATACGTATAAGTAGTTTTAGATTATGCTACAGAATTCCCAGATACAGTTCCTCTTAGAAAAGCTAACTCAAAAGCCATAGTGAAGGAACTTATGCTCAAGGTTTAGTGTACTAAAGAAAACACTTGTAGATTAAGGTACTCACTTTGTCTAAGGTTATGTTTCATCTCTGTTAATGTTTCAAAGTGAAGCAGATAAAACCTCCATCTAGCACCAGACTGATAGTTTTGTAGAATGCTATACTAGACCTTTACAATCAATGTTATGGAGACTCGTAGTAAAAGACAGAATGAACTGAGAACATCTCTTACCATACTGAATGTTTGCTATTTGAGAGGTATCCCAGGCCTCTGCAGGGTTTATCTTCAGTGAACCCTTCTGTGGAAGGCATCCTTTGAATGCTGTTTGATATAGCCAAAGAGCCATGGGGGAGGAAAAATGCCTTTTAAGAGGGTTTCAGAGCATTGCATCAATCTACAAGATAGACCAAGTGTGAAAAATGACAGTGATGCATGAACATATGGAGAGGGCACAAACCATTTAGCAGGGAGTATATAATAAGAATGCCCATAACTGAGAATTCCAGGTAGGGCCCAAGGTATAGTGCTGATCACTGTAGCAAAGAATAATTTCCTGGCTAAATGTCAGGAACCTACTATGTACTTGAGAGAATGAGGTAAACTACAAAGTTAAGCAAATAGGGAAGAGGGGGACTCAACAGACATACTATGTAGATGTCTTAACACCTTGGGGGGTATATACAACATTGTATTATGAATATAACAATAGAGATTAGGGACTGTGAGAAAAAGTAAAGGCAGGCGACCATAACTGACGTAATATTGGATGACGTTGTAGAAACCCCAAAAGCACAAAATACAGGAACTTTTCATTATTCTCACTGCTGCAGTAGCGTTTAGCTATTTGGGTTGTGTTCTGCCCTGGTTACAGGACACAACAACCATCCAGTTTTCAAAAAGTGTTATTTTATCATTGTAAAATTTAATTAGAATGTTGTCCTAATCAAAAAAACAGATATTCCATGATAGTCAGAGAGAGAGAGAGTAACTTACCATTACGTGGGCTGTGGGATCTTTATGCTGCTACTTGTTATGCAGGTAGTTTACCTTGATTACAAGGCACACCCTGCTGCAATGCTTACTTCAACAGAAAAAGGCAACACCAAGCCTTGCTGGTGGGCCTTGGCATTACAGCTGTTCCATTACAGGATTTAACACTCTCCCAGTGTTCACCATCGCAATGCAGAAAATCTTTCACGCAATGCAGAAAATCTTTCAAGGGCCCATAATCCTTCCATGGGGTTTAAAGCCTGTGGGTTCAAGCTGGAGAGCATCATCTGTCACTCAGTGCCATGGCTGTCAGTGGTACATGCCAAAGATTGGAATATGGCAGGCATAATGTGCTATATTTATGTGTAGCAGGTGTATAAGATGTGAATCTGTGCTGCAGAGTCCAAGACATGGTGCCATTAAGGGGAATGCCTGAGAGTTTTCCAGATGTACGTTTGCACCATTTAGGGTAAAAGTAGAGAGAAAAGCAATTTGGAAGGTCCACTGGAATCTGGGCTGTACCTGTATGACAGAGAAACAAACGGAGACCAGATTGTCGCCCCTTGAGACATCAGAACAGAGACCAGTATACCATTGAAAGTTCTGGTAATAGAAATCATGTGTAAAGACTTAAAGCAAAGTTTGTTTTGTGAGAAACATTTTATAGGTTCATAGGTGTGTACTAGGTTAATGACCACTGGGGCCTTTATAAGCCTAGCTATGCATCCCTGAAAGGGGAGAATCAAGCCCTGTACCTCGTGACTGTAATGTACACACCTTAACCATTAAGCCAGTCCGCAACCCCAAGAGACATTTTATTGTCAGCAAAAAATTTCTGTTATTACTTTAAACATCAGAGTTCTGTGTGATAATTGCCTGAACTAAAAGCAGTGACTGCTTATTGATGATGTCAGCCTAAAGTGTATATTTTGGACAATAGAAGTGCTTGTTTTGCAAAAAGCTATATGTGTCTGCTGCTTAAATTCTAGAATGTATGAGATGTAATGTGTTGTACGCTTTTGTTCAAGTATTCCCAGGTTGTGGCAGAAAAGTGTTCCTATGGATTAGTATACTTACAGTAATTTGGTTCTAATAATGTATATACTCAGTACACAACAGCATTTAATTCCTTCTGTATTTTTTTATTCCTGTTTATATCAAGGTTCCAACCTAAGGGAATGTAGTAAGGCAGCTAGCGATCTGCTGAAAACTCCCTTCAAACCAGAGATTTTTGGTCTCTAATGAAATGAAGCAAGACAGTAAAACTGAACTGCATCAGATAATACTGAACTAATTGTCTTAAAACAAAGATTGTAACTGATATTAGCTGAATTTTCCTTATGCCTTTTCTTAAACATTTATATCTACATATCTGCTATGCAAACATGAAAAGAAATAAAGGTTTTCTATATATTTAGAAAGTTTTAACTTTGCATATAGCTGCTTGTTTGTGAGACTGCAAAGTACAGAATATATTCATAGTGTAAGCTTCTCAGATTATAATGCACCAAAATGGCTATAGGTGCCAACTGTGTGAGCATAGTGTCTTTAGAAAAATTGAACGACTGTTTATTAATGTAGCTCCTGAACATTCCTAAAGGTGAAGGTTTTATGATCTACAATAAAGTAAAAGTGTCATCCGCCTGTATGTTCTATAAAGCTTCTAACATTTTTTTATATTACAAAAGTACAGTTTGTTTTATATTTTCTTTATAAAACTAAATGTTAAAATGGTTAATGTTCATACTTTTGTCAGTACAAACTGAGCAAAACTTTGCTTTTATTAATTAAAGATAAGGGTTTTCTGCCTATTGTTGGTTTAGTTATGTTCACTCATTATTTATTTACGCAAAAGGAGAGAAATTATGAATTGTAAAAGCCATGTGTGTGATATTCTTCAACCGTCACTGGATGCTTCTTGGAATAATACTGTCTGTATTATAAAAAAACTTTTTTCATCTCAACCAGAATTACATAATCCTAACAGTAATATAAGTAGCCCTAATTGTGAGGGAATGAGGAAAAAGTTACAGTTGTATAATTTTGTAATGTCTAATGAAAAATTAGGTTGTATGGTACAAACTGTATTGTCTCAGTAAGTGATACTCTGTTGCCATATACAGAGTATCATATAAATATGTTACTGTGTTCCTATACAAGTACTGTGCAGTGTGATCGGTGTTTCTGCTTTCACACTTATCATTCTCTACGTTCGTTGTTTACTTTTCTATTTACTTACAGAGATAAAGTGAACCATAACAATGTACAAAATATTTTTCAATTAATGTTTAATGTTTTGCATACTATTTTGTGACACACAACTCATTCAGTTTAGCTGCTTGTTAGTACACAAAATGATAATGCTGAAGGAGAAATAGTCTGGCAAAAGTTGAATAGAAATTGAGGAACTGAATATTCAAGATGCTTTTAAAAAGGAATTCTCACCAAATACAGAAGTGGTGAGACTATGAACAGTCCAGATTGTGTTAAACAAGTAAAGCTTTCTTTGGTTGTATAATGTTTGCATTTTATAGCAGATGATAATTCTGTGTGCAGATTATCTAATTTCCCAATAGTATGATAAATAAAACTTCATTCTGCTTATTATAAAGTTTGGAAGAAGAACTCATTGACTTTCAAGGAGAGACACCAAACATCCATTCATTTATTTGCCACTTATCTGCTTAATTTTATCCAGGGATGAGGAGGAGCTGGAGCCTTTACTTGGATGCACTGCATCCAAGACAAAGGAACCAATTCCTCATTGACCACTAACTCATAGCAAGAAGCACACACTGACTCACTTTCACATAGTGCGTGCACACACACACACACACACACACACACACACACACACACACACACACACACACACACACAGACACACACACACACACACACACACACACACACACACACACACACACACACACACACACACACACACACACACACACACACACACACACACACCTGTGGGCAGTTTGGAGGATTGTTGGTTTAGATACTGTATGCCTTTGGTGTGTACAAGGGAACCAGAGCACCCAATAAAGCTACATTTGAATGCAGGGGGAGGGTGCATCCAATATATAGACAGCTTTCCAGATGAGGTATATGGCAGAACAAAGCCTGTGAAGCAGCAATGCTACCTGCTGTACCGCTGTGCTGCCCCATACTGTCTTTGTATTATCAGGTCATTTCTTTCATTTCCAAGTTGTAAGGGTTCCAGCTTTTATCTTAATAGTTATAAGCTGTTTTTGGGATAAGCAGACCTCAGCCACCATTATAGAGTATATGGAACATATTTGACCTTTTAAATGAATAGCTCATTTAAGTACCCTCTATGAGAGAAAAAAAAAATCACCAAAGATGAATCAAGCATGGAAAATGTCCCTATAGATGAATGCTTTGAGACTGAGGTAGACTGTAAATTTTCAATGGCTTGTCTAACTAAAGGCCTGTGCTTTTTATTGAAGTACTAGTGAGTTACTGAAGGACCTTGTTGTGTGCATTTAACAATGTTAGAATATTCAACTGTTACAACAGAGTCATCTCATATTTAAAAAAAAAATGTAAGCACAAATATAATGATTTAAAAACTGAAAAAAATTTCCCATTTCCCAATCACGGTACCGATCATGACCAATGAACTAACCATGTCTTTATCTTCTGCTACAGTCCCAATCTCCTTTTCGGCACCAACAGTAGTACCTCCAACTCCGGTCAATTCTCCCCTCCCTATACGTCATACTGGTCTTGTGATCACAGTGCCAAAAAGTGAAACAGCCCCTCGGACCCAGTACTGTTCCAAGGCATGTCCCTTTTTAGGGCAACATTACAGCCCCTTCTTGGAAAGGCCTGACTCTGTCGGGGATATCAACCTGCTCCTCCAGGAGCCTTTCAGAATTTGATGTGGTGAGACTTGTGGATCAGGTCTTGGTGGCCAGAGGAATCACAACTACTTCTAAATCCTCCCACCCAGAGCCGAGGGAATTTCTCCACAGACTGTCATATACTCCTCCTTCAACTTTCCCGGAGGTATTGAAACCCATGACACTGACCCCTTTCCCAGTGCCAGCTTCTTTGATTCCATTGGTAGACCTCACCATGGCTCCAGAGCCTGCCCTTTGGCCAGTGACTCACTCAGGGCCAAGCCATTCCTTGGAGTGTGACTGGGCTGTCAGCACCATGACCCCAAGTACGGCTCCTATTTTTTATATGGCGCCGTCCACTACGGTTCCAGTTGTTTTGGCGGCACTGAGTCCTCTTAAGGCTCTTTCCCTGGGAGTGGGCTCGTCAGAGTAGGGTGTGACTCTGGTTTTGAGGTAGTCCTTGTTGGTTCCAGTCTCCCATCCCTCTTCAGGTGGGTCTGCTTTCCAGGAAGTGGAGAGGCCCCTTGCCTCAGTAGGTACACAGATGTTTCACTGACATCGGTGTACCATATATCTCCTCCTCCTGCGCAGCTGACACAGTCCATTACACTGGGACATCAAGCACTAGAGCCTCAAGACAGCCTGCTGCATGGTACCCCTTCTTCGGAGTCCTCTTGAGATGCCCCCACTGAAGAGGTACCACATAAGAGATCATGCAAGAGAAGCACATGGACTCCCCCAAGGAATCCCTTACTGACGATATAGACTACGATGAAAGGGAGGGGTCCCCACAGTCAGCCCCAAGGATGTCTCCTTTGGAGACGTACTAGAAATTTTAAAACAGCGGGAGACTGGAAGCCCACCAACCCCTCCTCTGAGGAGTCTGTATTCTTGCAGGCTTTCTGTGCTCAACCCTTCACTTATTGTGTGACACCGCCTGCAGACGAACTAGTCCAGCTCATTGTGTAGCATGCCTGGAAGAGTCCTGGCACCACTGAACCAATACCATGGAGACCAGATAAAATTCTTTCTCTGCCAGAAGATGGTGGCGGCAGTCACTATGACATAGAAAAGCCACATTTTCAAATTCCTATTTGAGTTATTCAAGCTGTCACCCTAACCATCAGAAGAAGGCAATTGTTAAAGGGCAGATGGTCAGGGCAGCGAGAATGACCAGTTTGGATGTGGATTTCCTTAAGGAAGTTGAATTTATTAAACTGATGTTCATCAGGCGTGGTTATCCAGTAGCATTGTGTAATTGTATCGCAGATGAAGTTAAATTAAAGAGGACCAATGGTATCTATTGGGCTCTGTTACAAGGGAAGCCTGACATTAGACAGGAGCATGTTGATGGAGCCAGTGCTCCTATGGGGGACATCACTTTTGAAAGTGAAGAATCTTGTGCACGGGTTAGCAATGACCATCCATTATATTTTATTACGACTTGCTCCTTTGATGCGCCTTACATTGTTGAGATTGTTACCAATAATTGGAAATTTTTGAAATTGGATCAATTGGTAAGTGGGAAGTTGGGGAGACCACCCAAATGTGTTTTTAGGAAAGGTCGTTCTTTTAAACAATTATTGGAAAGGGGTGACATTTCACACACTGTTACGCATAGGAGTAAGGGTAATTTCAGGTGCGGTAGGTGTAGTATTTGTCACCTGATCAATGTGACTGGTGCAGAATTTAAGGTGGCTGGAGTTACAGTTAGGCCTGGGGCTCATTTTGACTGTTATAGTACGAGTGTTGTGTATGTGGCAATGTTTATGCAGTGTCCGGCCTTTTACATTGGGAAGACCTGTAGGGCATTAAGAGAGCGGATTATTGAGCACCAGTCGGACATTAGATTGAAGAAAAAGACGAATGCCCTGTATAGGCATATTGACACCAATAGCGGGCATTTTTTTAAGTTTAGTGTCATCCAGCAGATTATGGTAGATAGTTATGGAAGGAAGCTGGATGTGCACTTAGACATAGGTGAGATGAAATGGCAGTTGAAACTTAATGCATTAGAACATCCAGGCATTAATGACTGTATTAGTATTATGCCCATTTTAAAATTAAGAAACATATTGGGTTGAATTTTACTTATGTTTAATAAATGTAATATTTAAAGTATATTTACATCAATTTTACTTATACTGATGTCTGTTTTTACATTTAGTGTTCATCATGAATTGTAATTTAGTTCTTTTTTTTGGGCTGTTTTTAATTCATGCATTGCATACACTTTTCCAGTGAAGTTTGTACTGTTGCTTTTATTTTGAATGCTGACCTTCACATTAATCCTTAATTACTTAATTGACAAATTGATCATTGATGATGTCACTTTTTAAGTGTGTATATAAGGTTGCTTTTTACTTGTATCAGTTGTGTTCTGATGAAGTCGGATTAAAGACGAAACCTAGGTAAACTCGTGGCATTTGTTTCATTTCTTCAGCTGGTTGCTTCCTGGAGTCCATTTGCTGGTGTTTCTTCATTTTTGGCAGTCACTATGAAACAGCTGACTGAGGAAAGACATACTGTCCATCCCCCAAACAGGGAGTCTCAGGCAATTGACAGTTTAGGGAAGAGAGTGTTTTCTTCATCGACCTTTGTTTTCTTCATCAACCTTTGCTATCAGGTCCTTGAATTACCTGGCACACTTTACCAGGCTCCATAGAGACCTAATCTCGGAACTCTCGGGAACCTTAGCAGGAGCAGTTTCTGATGAGGTACTTGACAAAGTTGCCTCATAGTTCACAACCCTCGAATCTATATCTAACTCATCCATGTGGTTGATCTCTCACACTACTGAAGGGGCGGCTAGAGCAGTGGGTGCAGACGATGTCCTTCAAGAATGCAACTGCAGTCATAACATATGGGTTGTCCTGCCTCAGGCAGCCCTCGGTCGGCCGGATTCCAAAGTCTGGGTCCAACGTCGGCTGATGTCGCATTTCTCTCCGACGTCAGAGCGGCTGGAGTATATAAGCATCAGCCGACGCCATCTTCTTCAGTCTTTCTTGCCGCGCGGTGCCCGAAGCAGAAGCAGTTCGCAAGTGCCAGTCGGTCAGCTCCTGTATTCTTCGAATCCGAAGTCATCAAAAAAGCTAAGTACCCCGTTGGGGACCTTTAATTGCCTCAGCCGATGTCAGAAATTACTGAAAAAGTTAATTGTCTGTCTTGTGGTAAACAAATACCTCATAAGGATTTCCACTCTTACTGTCTTCCTTGCCTTGGCCCAGACCACGACGTCTCGGCCTGTGTCGCCTGTGCTCGCTTCAATAAGCACACTCTCAGGCGCCGGGCAGAGTTCGCTGAAGACTTTTTCGGTGAAAAATTTGCTTATACAATGCAGTCGGAACTTCTGACATCGCAAACTCCTAAGAAACGAAAAGACCGGGACCGACACCCTCGGCCCGCATCTACCACCGACTCCACGCCAAAACCTACCACGAGTGCTCCGGTTTCCCCTGAGACGGTTATTCCACCGCTCCGAACCGAAGACACCGCAACACCGACGACTCCGATACCAGATACCACTCCGACACCAGTTATAGATTTTCCTCCGGATACTGAAACCGAGGAAATGCCCGAGATGTAGATAAGGTCACTCCTGCACGTGGAGCTGCCAGGCCTCCTATGGCCATATCTATTAAGGCCTACACTCGGGCTAAGGCAGCCAGCAAGACCAAGCACCTTACAGCTAAAGCCTTACCTCAGCCTACTCCTGAGACACAAATCTTGTCTATGGCCGCAGACTTAATTTCCATGATTAGAGGTTCACAGGCCCATCCTGAGAGAGGATCCCAGCCTCCTCCTGATAAGAGGCCCCAGGTTGAACCCTCTGACCCTATCCCTTCAGATGAAGATTCTGAGGACTCTGTCCACTCTGGCCAGGAAGAGCTCTTCCAGACCTATGAGGACTCGGATGCAGAGGATTCCATCCCCTCGGCCTCCCCTCCTGAGGATATTATTGGGGAAGTTCTGCATACCATGAGGGAACATTTCAAGTGGCAAGGCCAGGAATATTCTGATTCCAGAAAGCGCCTTCGAACCTTCCTTAAAAAGCCCCAGCACAGGCCCTTAGCTATTCCTCCTGTGCTTGATGTTTTGGATGATCTATATTCTGACTCCAGTGTTACCCCTGATTCTCTTCCTCCTGCTCCAGCCAAGCCAGACAGATATTACAGGGTCCCAGAAACACATTCCTATTTATTCAGGGCCAATACTGTTGATTTAGAAACTATTTCTCAGGGACCTAAAGGTGTTTCAGCTTCCACCTCTAAAAACCCTTTGCCTTCCAACAGGGAAGCTAGGTCATTAGAGAGATGGGGGAAAAAGGTCTACACCTCCACTACTTTATCTATGAGAGCTTTGAATTGCCTCTTTCATATGTTACAATATCAAGATTACCTGTTAGATGATTTACAGAAAACATTGGCCTCTCCTGATCCTTTAGACAGGAAGTCTTTGCAGGAAGCTGTACATAATTCTCAGCAAGTCAGCAATCACTTTCTGCAGTGTGGATATGATGCATTGGAAGCTTCATGTAGGGCAGCTATGACAGGGGCAGTCATTCGTAGACATGCATGGTTAAAAGAACAACCTCTACCAGATCATGTTAAGGCAAAACTTGTGGATGCACCCTTGGAAAAGAAGCTTTTTGGTGCTAATGCTAAAGATGTGTTAAAGTCCATCGAGGAAAAAGCAAAATCAGTTCAGACGGTCAAAGATTTCCTCCAGGTTCAGCCCCCCAGATTCAGCAGGAATTGGCCTTCAAAAAACTGGTCCTTTTCTAATCCTGAAAAATTTCAAAGGGGTAAAAACAGGCGTGGCCGAGGAAGAGGACAATACAGAGGTCCTTACAGGGGACGACAATGGCAGCCAGCAAACCAAAGAAGTGACGCAGGGGTCTCCCCTGCCCCACAGGCACAATCTCTATGACTTTCCTCTACGTCCGCCGACCAAGGAGCAAATAGAAGCTCCCTTGGGCAGAAAATTATCTCTGTTTTCAGACAATTGGCACAGATTGACAAAAGACAAATGGATTTTGGACATTATAGACCAAGGTTACAGGTTCCATTTTCATACCTTACCAAGAAAACAAGGCATGCCAAACCTACCACAAACCCAGAGGGCAGAGGCTATCAAGCAAATTTCTCTGCTTGCTCAGATAAAAGCAATAGAAAGAGTACCACAACAAGAACAAGGCCAGGGGTTTTACTCAAGACTGTTCCTTGTTCCAAGAAAAGAAAAGTACAGTTTTGTACCTACCATAAATGTAGATGTTCGAAGATCCACATTGCTGCAGTCCTTACACTTGGGTAGTCCGCTGTCCTCGGTCGGCCCGAATATCAAAGAATAAGGCTGACGTCGGTCAAGGCGCATTTGACTGACATCAGGACGTCAGGGTACAAATGTGCATGACCGACGTCATATCCTCAGTTTTTTCTTGCCCCAGATGTCAGAAGACCCTAAAAATAAAGGTCAAAACCAAAAGACAGCAAACAAACAACCAACCACCCTTGCACTAATTATATGTACAATATATACAATATACACAATATTTACAACCCAACCCACACAGCCACCTCTAACTACAGAGGGGAAGGAGGGAGGGTAAATTGGACTGCAGCAATGTGGATCTTCGAACATCTACATTTATGGTAGGTACAAAACTGTACTATGTTCTTCATCTCACATTGCTGCAGTCCTTACACTTGGGTAGAATCCCAAAGCAGAGGTAAGGGAGGATGGCCAAACTATAAGGAAGCAGGAGCTGCCAAAATGCCCTGCAAAACAGCAGTGGCAAAACCAGCCCTGGATTTAGAGTAAAGTGGTAGGTGATAATGCCTAGAGAAAGTATGCACTGAACTCCAAGTAGCTGCCTCCAAAATATCCTTGGTTGCCACCCCTCAAAAAGCTGTCGAAGTGGCAGTAGCCCTAGTGGAATGAGGCCTAATCCCAGCTGGAATCTCCTTGCCATGATGGGAATAACAGAAAGCAATGCAAAACCCAATCCACTTAGAAATAGTTTGTTTTGACACAGGCTTGCCCTGAGAACTCAAAGCAAAAGAAACAAATAACTGCTGAGACTGCCTGAACCCTTTAGTTCTGTCCAAATATCGCAACTGCCTGTGTACATCTAAAGTGTGCAAAATCTTTTCCCCTTTATTTTGGGGATTTGCATAAAAAGTAGGCAAATGAATAGTTTGGTTTAAAGCCACACTAGAAACCACTTTAGGCATAAAGGAAGGATTAGTACGTAAAGATACCCTATCCTTATGGAAAATTAAGAAAGGCTCAACCGCCATAAGGGCCTGCAATTCAGAAACCCTTCTTGCAGAGGTAATGGCCAACAAAAAGGCAGTCTTCCATGATAAATATTTCAACTTAGTAGTAGCTGCAGGCTCAAAAGGTTGTAGAGTGAGTTTCTCCAACACAAAATTGAGATCCCAAGCAGGAGTAGGAGCTCTACGTGGGGGTCTTATATTCTTTGCCCCTCTAAGAAATTGCTTGAACAAAGGATGAGAAAACAATGGTGGGTCACAGTCATAGTGAGCTGAAATTGCTGCAGCATGAACCTTAATAGAAGAGAAGGACAAACCTTTGTCCAGTAACTCAGTAAGATATTGAAGAGCCACACTTAAATTAGGCTCAGAAACATCAAAATCCTTTGCTGCACTCCAAAATAAAAATCTCTTCCATTTATCTGCGTACACTTTCCTTGTACTAGGCCTTCTAGCTTCCAAAATCACATTCAAAACTTGTTGTGGAAGTTGAGACCCTCTATGGTTCAAAACAGAATATGCCAGGCTGTTAGGTGAAGAGAGTGAAGTTTGACATTGAGCAAATGACTGTCCTCCTGGGACAACAGGTGTGGAATCGAAGGCAAAGGCCATGGAGGCTTCCGTACCAGACTTCTCAGTAATGGGTACCAGTGCTGTTGAGGCCAATCTGGAGCTATTAAAATCATCCTTGGCTTGTCCTGCCTGACCTTTAGAAGTACCTTTGGGAGGAGAGGCAGAGGCGGAAAGGCATACACATGAAGATTGCTCCAATTGAAAGAAAGAGCATCCACTTTCCAAGCTGTGGGATGAAACCTTTTCGTGCAAAACTTTGGCAGCTGATGGTTTAGTGGAGAAGCGAACAGATCTATGTCTGGAGTTCCCCATGACACTGTCAATTTCTGAAATACATGAGGATCCAATTTCCACTTGTGGGGATCCATAATTCGTCTGCTCAACACATCTGCTAAGGAGTTCTGTGCTCCCGGCAGAAACCTTGCCTGAAGATTGAGCTGTAAACTGAGAGCAGTCTCCCACAAAATCATTGCTTGCCTGCATAGAGGATAAGAATGTGTTCCCCTTGCTTGTTGATGTACCACATGACAGTTGTGTTGTCTGTTAGAATCAACACCTGCCCTGGAAGAAGTAAATCCTTGAAAGCTATTAATGCAAACTGGACTGCTAACATCTCCTTCAAGTTGATATGTAGATGTTGTAGTCTGGCAGGCCACTTGTCTTGTATCCACTTTCCATTTAGATGAGCTCCCCAAGCTTTGTCTGAGGCATCTGTCGTTAAAATCTGACTCGCCTCTGGCCGGGTCACAGAGAGTCCCTTGTTTAGGTGACATTCCTGAGCCCACCACAAAAATTCCTTTTGAATGCAAGGTATTATTTGAATGACAGTGTCCAGATCCTGGCAGTGCTGTGTCCATACATTTTGAGATACCATTGCAGCTTCCTCATATGCAGTTTGGCATTGGGAAGCACCAGAATACAAGATGCCATGAACCCTAAGGCTTGAAGGACTGTCCTTGCAGTCAGCCCGGACTGATGAGATAGTTGATGGAAGTAAAGGGAAAGATTCTTTTGTTTGTCCGGGGTCAAAAGGCCATCTGGGATCCTGTATTCAGTCTTACACCCAGAAAGCACATGTCCTGAGAGGGTACTAGACTGGACTTTATTTCGTTCACAGAATACCCGAGGCATCTTAGCACTGCTATCACATATTCCAAATGATGAAGAAGCTCGTCCCTTCCTTGAGCCAGAATCAGGCAATCGTCCAAATAAGGATAGATCTGTATTCCTTTTAGCCTGAAGAAAGCTATCACTGGAGCCAGAACTTTCGTGAACACTCTGGGCAGTAGATAAGCCAAAGGGCAATGCAGAGAACTGATAGTGAGAAGTCCCAGCTCGAACGCAGATACTTCCTGCAACTTAGTCTGATAGGAACATGAAGGTAAGCCTCCTTGAGATCCAAAGTTACCATCCAATGATCTTTGCCCAGCAGAGGTAAAAGCTGTTGTAACGTCAACATTTTGAACTTGGGAATGTCCAGATAAGTGTTGAGGATAGATAAATCCAAAATTGGTCTCCACGTGTTCCCCTTCTTTGGTACTAGGAACAGGCGAGAATAAAATCCTAGGCCCACTTCTGGCATAGGGACCGGCTGTATGGCCCCTATTTGGAGTAACAGAGAAATTTGCTTGTGTGCCTCTATTCTTTGTTGAGGAGGAACGTCTGGCATGCCTTTGAAAGGAGGCAAGGTATGGAAATAAAACCTGTAACCGTGGTGTATGATATCCAATACCCATCTGTCTTGGGTAATTAAACTCCAATTTTCTTTGAAAAGTGCCAACCTTCCTCCCAAAGGTGCTGCCAGACGAGAAGGCTCTGGCAGCTGAAAAGGTAGGTCATTGGGTCTGTTTACGAAAGGACTGACCCCTGCCCTCACCGAAGACTGTGCAGGAGAACTCCTGTTCTAGGCCTGAAAGAGCCCTGAGCTCTGCCCCTACCACGTCTAGATCTACCCCTAGACTGGGAATCATAAGAAGGATACGTCCACCCCTTAGTAGGCCAATTTCTACTAAACTTTGGAGGCTGAACCTGCAAAAATCTTTAACAGTCTGCATAGACTTAGCCTTGTCTTCCATTTTCTTTAAAACTGCCTCAACAGGAGAACCAAACAACACATCAGATTGTAAAGGAGCATCTAAAATCCTTGTTTTAACATGGTCAGATAAATTTTGATCCCTCAGCCAGGCGTGCCTGCGAAGAACTGACCCAGTGGCAGCCACCCTAGACGAGGCCTGTACAGCATCAAAACCACATTGCAAAGAATGCTTACCCACCTGTTCAGAAACATGTACTAAATCTTGTAACTCTTTACAATCAATACCTTCCAGAGCATCAACCTTAGACTTCAATTGTGAAAGGAGATAGTTTTGGTATTTCAACATGTGAAACTGGCAATTCAAAGCCCTCATAGCTAGAGTGGAAGAAGTATAAACTTTCTTTCCCCATCTATCCAAGGCCCTGGCCTCTTTATCTGCAGGAACCGGATTCTTGACAACAGAAGCCTTAACACCTTTAGGCCCCTGGCTAACAGTTTCTGGGTCTGCCCTAGGACTCTTAAAAGGATACTTATGAGCTTCAGGCACCCTGTAATACCTATCCGGTTTAACAGGAGCAGGAGTCAAAGAATCAGGATTAAGAGAAGCCTCTGTAAAAACATCTTCCACTACATCCAAAACAGGAGGTATAGCCAAAGGCCTATGCTGGGGTAAAAATAAAAATTCCCTAAGCCTTTTCCTGGAATCAGAGAAGTCCTGACCTTCCCACTTAAAATGCTCCCTCATGGAATGAAGAGTTTCTGAAAAAGAAAAATCCTCAGGAGGAGAAGCAGGAGGAGTAGAATCATCCACATCAGAATCAGAATAAGGAGAATACTCCTGCAAGTCTTCAGCCGAAGACTCAGAAACATCCAAAGCCTGCTCAAAACTCCCTAGCTCAGGCTCCACCCTAGGTCTGTTATCAGGAGGGGGCAAAGAACCCCTAATCAAAGTAATCAAATCTTCTGCCATTTTAAGCATATGCTTCTTGGGCACAGTTCCTGAAGAACTAGGGGTAACACCAACTGAAGCTAAACCTGGCCTGCCTCTGGGAGAAGCCTTGGAAACAGAAGGAGAGGGCCTAACCACCCTAGGCAGGGAGGGGAGTATAGTAACCTGAGAAGCCCCATCACCCTGACCTGCCTCCTGAGAGGCCACATCCTGCAATAACAAAGTCTCTCCCTGGGATCCCAAAGAAACCTCCGGTGGAACCACCGGCTCCACCGACACCTCTAAAGAACCGGCGTCCGGCACGGACGGTTCTTCTAGCCTAGGCTTAACTGCTTTGTCCTTGCGCTTCTTCGAAGAAGCGGGCGTCGGAGCATCCGACGGCATTTTATAATTGCACCGCTTCCCGAAGACTAACCTGGCACAGTCTAATCTCCTCTTTATAGTGCGCTTATTGAATCTAGCACAAGAGCGACACCCAACAACGTCGTGCTCAGGCCCTAAACAAGGAATACACAAAGTATGATAGTCTCTATGCGGTATCTGTTTCCCACAAGAAATACAATTGTTCACTTTTTCTGACATCCGGTAAACCACTGAGGCAAGAAAAAACTAAAATATTCCCCAACGGGGTACTTAGCCAACTTTGACTCGGTCTGAAACTCCGAATCGAAAAATTTCAGAACGCCAACCGGCACTTGCAATGCTGCTTCTGCATCGGACCATGCGGCAAAAAAGACTGAGGATATGACGTCGGTCATGCGCATTTGTACCCTGACGTCCTGATGTCAGTCAAATGCGCCTTGACCGACGTCAGCCTTATACTTTGATATTCGGGCCGACCGAGGACAGCGGACTACCCAAGTGTAAGGACTGCAGCAATGTGAGATGAAGAACATCTCAATGGAGACCAATACTGGATTTGTCCACACTAAACACTTTTCTCATAGTACCAAAGTTCAAAATGCTGACTCTACAGCAACTCCTTCCCATGCTGGGCAAGGGGTCTTGGCTGATTACTCTGGACCTCAAGGAGGCATACCTGCATGTCCCTATCAGACACAGCTGCAGAAGATACCTCAGATTTCTTGCAGGGCCAGAGCATTATCAATTCTCAGCATTGCCATTTGGCTTATCTACTGCACCCAGAGTATTCACAAAATGCCTGGCTTCAGTAATTGCTCATTGCAGGCTCCAGGGGATCCAAATTTACCCGTACCTGGACGACTGCCTCATACAGGCGGACGACAAATTGATGTTGACAAAAAACTTGAACTATGTCATACAATTACTTCAGGCTCTGGGATACACAGTCAACTTCCAAAAGTCAAGACTTCAACCATCCCAGCAAATAACCTTCTTAGGAGCCAATCTAGACACAGCCTCTCAAATGGCTTACCTGACAGAAGACAAGCAAGAGAAGTTAACTCATTATTTCAAGGGTTTGGCAAAACTCACCCAGATGACTGCAAGGAAATTCCTACAGGCCCTGGGTTACATGGCATCCTGCATTCTCCTGGTTCCATTAGCAAGACTACACATGAGAAAGCTTCAATGGTACCTAAAGAGTCTATGGTCTCAGCACAACAACAACTTAGAGACAACCATACCGCTCATTCCATGCCTACAAAAGGAATTCCTGTGGTGGGCCTCGGTAAGCCAGGCAAACACAGGTATGTCATTCAAAAAGCCTCAGATAACACAGACCATGACCACAGACGCCTCAGACCTTGGATGGGGGGCGCACATGGAAGGCAGATGTATACAAGGACAATGGTCTCCAAAGGAAACACATCTGCATATAAACCAAAAGGAAATGCTGGCAGTAATGCATGCCATCGAGGCCTTTCGACAACAACTTCAGCAAGGCCATTTACTGATACAGACAGACAACACCACTGTGATGTGGTATATAAACAAGCAAGGAGGCACCCATTCCTACCCCCTTTGCAGACTGACAATGAATCTTTGGGAAAAATCACTGAGCCTAAACATACAGTTACAATCCCAGTTTGTTCCAGGCAAAGACAATGTGCTGGCGGACAGCCTTAGCAGGAATTTCATAGATCCACACGAGTGGAGGTTACACCCGAAGATCTTCACACAACTCACCTCGACATGGGGCAGGCCAGAGGTAGACCTATTTGCCTCTCACCTCAATCATCATATACAAAAATTCTGTTCAAGGACATACCATCCACAAGCTTGGACAATAGATGCTCTTTCATTCAACTGGAATTCCCTAAAAATCTATGCATTCCCACCTCTGCCACTGATGACCACAGTATTACTAAAGATCAAAGCAGAGAGACCCAAGAGGATCCTAATAGCTCCAGACTGGCCAAGACAACACTGGTACCCACTACTACGGAGCATATGTCACAACAAGAAGTGGACCCTTCCCCAATGGCCCCTACTTTTGACTCAGCACAACTACACAACAGTGCATCCAAACCTTCAGACACTGCAGCTAACAGCCTGGGAGATCCCATAAATAACCTCAATCTATCTCTCTCCAAGGAAGGTCAGCGGATATTAACAGAAGCTCGAAGACCATCCACCAGAAAGGTTTACTTAGCAAAATGGAAGAGATTCAGCATTTGGAATACCAGCAAGGGACATGATGCATCCTTATTGAACATCCCACTCATCCTGGAATATTTGGCAGATATGCTTCAGAATGGACTCTCATATTCTTCCATAAAGACACATGCTTCAGCTATTTCAGCTAGATATAACACTGATCCGCCTGTGTTTTCACATCCTTTGCTAAGGTAATTCCTCAGGGGAATCAAGAACATTAAGCCACCAAGAAAGGCTCCAGTGCCAGCTTGGGACCTCAACTTTGTCCTAGAAAAACTGACTCTACCTCCGTTTGAGCCAGCAGCTTCAGTGGACTTACAATTTCCCTCATGGAAGATAGCTTTCCTGTTGGCAATTACCTCAGCAAGAAGGGTTTCGGAACTACAGGCCCTAATGGCAATACCACCGTTCATAATCTTTCACCGAGACAGGGTCTCCTTAAGAACCAACCCTACTTTTATGCCAAAGGTGGTATTTAGGGTTTCTTTAAATCAAGCTATTCATCTGCCTGCTTTCTTCCCCAATCCTGAGAACAAAGGGGAAAGACTGTTACATACCTTGGACATTCACAGACAACTTCGCTACTACCTGGACAGAACCAAGACCAGTAGGAAGTCTGATCAACTTTTTGTAGCTTACGCCCCTGGAGTACAAGGAAAAGCAATTTCAAAACAGACTATTTCAAAATGGATTGGACATTGCATCAGATTTTGTTATTCCTTCCATGGGAAGATTGTTCCAGCCAATGTCAGACCACACTCCACCAGAGCTACAGCCACCTCTACAGCATTCTTAATAGGGGTGCCTACAAAGGACATTCTAGAAGCTGCTACATGGAGCTCTGTGCATACATTCTCCAAACACTACAACCTCCCTCTATATTCCAGATCCAGAGCAGGCTTTGCTTCGGCAGTCCTGCAGGGTTTGATTGCCACACCATCTCTTGCCTAGAGCATTCCTCCTCCCCCAGCTAAGCTATGGTATTCTACCCATATGTTATGACTGCAGTTGCATTCTTGAAGGACATAGTACAGTTTTGTACCTACCATAAATGTAGATGTCCGATAGATAGGCAACTGCAGTCGGATTTTCCCTCCCTCCATACCCCTCTATGCCTTGGGTCCACTCCTATCCCTGTTTCTCTTAGCTGGGGATATCTGTTATGGTGTATCTGTTTATTGCTTACTTATTTGTCTGGAATCCTGTTTTTGTCTTCCAATTTGATTACAGCCTTCCTTGGAGGGCACCTGGCATCTGGGGCAAGAAACACTGAAGAAGATGGCGTCGGCTGATGCTTATATATTCCAGCCGCTCTGACGACGGAGAGAAATGCGACATCAGCCGACGTCGGACCCAGACTTTGGAATCCGGCCGACCGAGGGCTGCCTGAGGCAGGACAACCCATATGTTATGACTGCAGTTGCATATCTATCGGACATCTACATTTATGGTAGGTACAAAACTGTACTTTTTCATGAGACATCACGCCTGGATGCACATATGTGATTTTGGGGACCCTTTTAAGTCTTCCTTCCTTAATGCTCCAATGGAAGCTTCTTCTCTCTTTGGCCGGAAAGTGAAAGACCCATTGGCAAGATTTGAAAAGGACGGCAAGACCCTGTCTGCCATGGGCGTATGTTTTTCCACCCCCCCCCCCAATGATCCTATTCTAAGAATCAGAGGAGTGGAAAGATGTGGTACAAGAAATCCCAGGGTCCTTTCCATGACACGCGTGGTGAGTTTACCCCCAGGACAGAGGGGAAGATGCTCCTACAGGGGCAGAGGTGGTCAGCATAATCAGGGATCCAGAGATTCGTTCTCGGGACAGCCCTTTCAGTGCTCCTAAAGTGTGGGCCCCATTGCTCACCTCTGGAAGCAGTTGGTGGATGATTTTCTCTGCACCCCTCTGCCTGGCAAATGATAATCACAGACTCTTGGGTGCAGACGATAATTACCAGCGGTTTTCACATAACCCTTCAATATTTACCCAAGAACACTAAGGCACATAACCCGACATCCCACCCAGTCAAAAGGAAAGGCACATAACCCGACATCCCACCCAGTCAAAAGGAAACAGCAGCTCAAGAAATATAAAAGCTGCTTCTAAAAAGAGTCATCCAAGTAGTCACATCATACCAGATAGGATCCAGATTTTACTCAACGTTCTTTTTAGTGCCAAAAAAGACAAGGAACTGGAGGCCAATCTTGGACCTCAGCATTCTAAACAAATTTGTCAAACAGATAGTCACTGTTCAGTCTATCCTACCCTTCCTAGAGAACGATGATTGGAAGTGTTCGATATATCTTCAGGATGTGTATTACCACATAAAAATGGACAAATGCTTCAGAAGATTCCTCCACTTCCAGCTGGGAGCCAATCACTACCAATTCCGAGCACTGCTCTTTGGTCTCCATACAGCCCCCAGAGTGTTCACCAAATGCATGGCAGTGGTCACAGCTCACTTGAGACTGCAGGGATTCTGGGTGTTTCCGTAGCTAGACGATTGGCTCCTTACCTCCCCCACCAAGCGTCTACTGGTTGCAGCCTTACATTACACTCTAAAGCTAGCAAAATCTGTAGGGATCTCAATAAACGAGGAGAAATGCAAGTTGACTCCTTCTCGGACTCTGAAATTCATAGGGGCAACTTTCGATACTCAGTCTTGTTAAGTTTCCCTCCCCCTTTACAGATTGTGAAGATTGATGTCTTAACTATGGGTAATGCTCTCTCAGGACAAAGTTTCAGCTCAAGCAGTCCTACAACTACTCAGATCAATGGCAGCATAGATAATGATAGTTCCCCTGGCAAGGCTACACATGATATTACTACAGTGGCTTCTACTAACGCAGTGGTCTCCTTTGACTCATCCTATGTCCTTCTGGATCCGCATAACAAATCAATGCAAAAAGATTTATTTTGGTGGATGAAGCCAGAAAAAGACCTATGGAATTGCCCTTTCTCCCCCTCTCAACCCCAACCCAAGGCCATAGTGACCACTGACATTTCCTGATTGGGTGAGGGGACACTACCAGGCAAAGACAGTCCAAGGCATGTAGTCTCCCGGGGAGGCCCACTTGTATATCAGTGTTCTAGAACTGAGGGCAGTGCTTCTAGCATTGCAAGCATTCCAATCTGTCCTATCAGGGACTATTGCTATCCAGTCCGACTACATGTAGGTAGTCTGGTATATCAACAAACAAGGGGAACCAAGTCCTATCCATTGTGTCGGGAAGCCATGAGAATTTGGCAATGGGCAATAGCTTCCAACTGCTTTCTGATAGCAACGCACATTCCCAGGGATTCCAGCGTGATTGCAGACAAACTGAGCAGATGCATTGTATTGCCTCACGAGTGATCCCTCAATCCAACTATAGCAGCGAAGATCTTCAGTCACTGGGGCCAGCTGTGTTGCGACCTATTCACCTCTCCAGCAAACCACAAATGCAGCAGCTACTTTGCCCTAATTCACCCACAGGGGGAGTCCTCGAGAGACACTCTAATACATGACTGGCCCACAGGACTTCTTTATGCCTTTCCTCCCCTTCTCTTGATTCCGAGATTTCTAAAGAAGGCCCTTCGGTTGAGAAGCAGAGAACTCCTCATTGCACCCTGTTGGCCCTGACAAATTTGGTTTCCCTTTCTTTGGCCTCACCTAGTACATCAACTGTGGATTCTGGATCCAACTTCAGAATTGCTGTTGCACCCACAAGGGTTGATATACCCAAACATATCGTGTCTCAAGCTGACAGCTTGGTTTCTCAACTTCCAGTAATTGCCAGACAGAATGATCTATCCTCCCCCATACGCAGTATTCTTCTGGCTTCACACAAACCATCCACCAGAAAACTTTATCTCAACAAGTGGAAGAGATTCATCAAATGGTACCAACAGAAGGGACTGGACCCCTGCTCAGAGCCCCAGTTAGCTACTGATTAAAAAGAAGCTTAGCAGCAAATTAGTAGCAATAGCTCACAACTCCACTTCAAAGATAATGATGTTAACAGGGTTCTCACCTTATTAACAATAAGTTCCCACCTAGTTCTAACACACCAAAAGTCATGGACCTCCCCACTGATCACAAATGCAAATGCTTGCAGGACAATGGTTAACCACTTTAACCCATATAATTGCTTTGGCATCTCATTAGTACATTTTAATCATTCTTTCAGTATCCTTATTATAATTTATAGCAGTGGATTCCTCTTATTTTTTGGGTCCTGCCATTGTATTGTTTTTTCAGTAATTGAAGCTCAGTAGCAACTTAAGTATATTACCTTATGGTACAAAGCATCTCACTTCCAAAATGTATGCTATATTTGCTTTGTTCCTCAACATTATTTGTTTTTTTATACTTTGTTCTTAATGCATTTTTGCCATTTGTTAAATGTGATACTTATTCAGCTATGTCTCATATATTTTGCTGTTTGACTCTATTCTGTACATGCTTTTTGCATACTATAGTGCGTATATTGTAGCTATTTCTTGTATTGTTCTTGTCTTAATGGCCTGTGTCATGGCTTAAAAGGGTAAATGGACTAGTCAACTCATTCAGTTAACAAATGTTAAGCAAACAAAACATTTTGATAGCAACTCCCTACATTCCTCATCCTTGCTCACCAGCTACATCTGAAACCATAACAGAAATGTTAGAATACACCAGTAGAATCAGCAAAATAATTATACTGGGAGACTTCAATACAGACATGTTATCCAGTAAAAACAATCACTTTAATGTCTACCTCTCCCAACATAACCTTAATCAAATGGTTAAAGACTCCAACAGATGAAACACGACATCATGACTGTACTCCCTACTGGATCTTTTAATCGCAAAATCCCTCATCTGGTAAAGAGTTGGCCTTCTTACCTAACCATCTCAGCAACATTCTTCCAGTGCAACATATCATTCTCCTTCAAAGCCCCAAGACCTCCCTAAAAAATAAATGAAACACCCATATCAGAATACAAAAAAATGAAGTTTGAAGCAACAGCAATGAACTGCCCCCCCCCCCCCCCCAATATCAAGCAGAGGACTGCCCTACATATTTTTAACTCCCGGATTAGAAAAGTTCTTGGCAGGTATTTCCCAACAATTAAGAGATGTTTAAAAGGGCATCAGTGTCCAAGGCTTGTCAAACTAAAACTTTAAGAAAACTCCTTAAGCACAGGGGGGAGAAAGCCTAGGCTAAATGGAAATCCTTTCAAAATCAACAAGATTACTGAACTTACTTGGACAAAATGCAATCTTGCAAATTAGAAATTAAAAAAAATCCACATACCTTTGTGATACACTAAAATGATCCTTAATTCAACCAAACCAGTTCTGAAGAATAGTCAAGGTACATCACCTTTTTCAATAACAGCTGGAGCAGCATCAGTGAGACCATTACAAACATAAATATGCTAGAGGACTTAAAGTCCCTTATTAGCACCCCATCCCTTCACCCTCTAACCAGGCCTGACATACCTACCTAGGGATCCCTTCACACTTCCTGCTCCCTGAAAAAAACCCTCTCACCACCACACACTTCCATCACTACTAGCTTATTCAAAAATACAATTTTCCCCACATCCACATTCTAATTCAGGGAAACCTCAGTAAAATGACTCATAAATAATTAAACTGGGCAAATCCCAAAAGCAATCTTCCTACATTCCTGAAAATGTGTGTTAAACAGCTTTACTAACCTCTAGCACACATCTTTACCCTTTCAATCACCACAATCAACATACCTCCCCAGTTTGTACACTCGCTTATAATTCCAATTCCCAAAACCCACACAAGCTGCTCCCCTCAAGAATACTGGCCCACATTTTCCTCTGCCCAATCACAAAATCACTTGAAAAGTTGTCATCAGGTCTGTTAATACCTCATCAAATACAGTCTCCTACCTGAGTCACAACACTTTAACTGCCATGTGTACCATTCCCATCTGTGGAGATGAGGTGGTAGATGGGACTATCTTTACTGATCTCTGCTTGTTTCATTCTCTTTTTATTCTCTCTTACCTTTAATATTTTATATAATAGTTTCTTCTTCCAATCTCTTTGAGGAGAGCTACTAGTCAAAACCTCTCCCTATTTTCTCACGAGCCATGAAAATAATGATTTGACCCTACCGATGCCATCCTTTAGAACCTTGACCTGGGGAAGAAGAGGCTTCAGTATAACATTCCCTTATAACTGGAACCAACAACAATTTGTCTATTTAACAGGTTCAGAACAGCTCAGGCGATTGGTCAGTGTTTGTAAATATGTAAATAAAATAGAAAGTTATAGTTAACCTTTAAATAAATTTAATCTAACACGTACCGAGGAAATGTTTTGTGCAAACAAAACCACCCACTCACCACCTTTCCCTCAATACAAGTGTTATGCTGTCCCTCTTCTCAACTTCTTTCTCAGCTTTTAATTGAGAAACTACCAAACAGCATCTAGTGTCCAAAGGAATATCAAGATGGCCCTGTACAAAAATTCTGTTATCGCATTATGTGCCTTACAACACAACTGTTAACTGTATACATAGAAACATGTCATGAAAAAGTATGTAAAACCGGGTCTATATGACTTGGTCGACAGTTCATTTGATCGACAAGCATTTTAGGTGGGGGGCTTCGCCCCCCACACCCCCCAATGTGGGGGGCTGTGCCCCCCACACCCCCCCTAACTATATATATCAACTCCAGGGTCACACAACATTGGGGAAGGGGGCAAATGCTTGTCGATCAAATTAACTGTCGACCAAATAAACAGTCGATCATATGAACTGTCGACCAAGTCATATAGACCCCTATCAAGTCCCCTCATAAGACTTAAGTTCATTCATACGATGCAGTTGGCCATACATGCACCGAATGGGAGCAGACCATGGGGGACTGTTATAAGGCAGCCATGTGCTTGTGCACCAGCCTACATCTAAGAACGTGCGTTACTGTTGAGTATAAATATCTGAGTACTGATGTTCTTCATGTTTCAGTGTTGCAGTCATCACATTTGGGTTAGCCCTGCCAGGGTAGGCCTCAGCTGGCCCGAATACCTGTGACTTAGTATTTCTGCATCTGTTGCTGTCACTTCAGGACTGACATCAGTTCGTCAGTAGTATAAAGTAAGGCAGCTGACGCCATTACATCGGTCTTTCTTGCTGTGGAGCCCGAAGCAGAAGTAGTTCGCTGGTCGGCTGCTACCTGAGTTTTCATCTTCTGAATTGAAGTTGAAGCCTTATAAAGCTAAGTACCCCATTGGGGATCCTTTTTTCTTGCACTAACCGATGTCAGAAAAAGTTAATAATTGTCTCGCCTGTCAAAAGCAAATACTACACCGAGATTACCATTCTTACTGCATCACTTGTTTAGGCCAGACCACAATGTCCCCTATTGTTGCTTCTGTGCTTTGTTCAATGCCAGAAATATCCATTGTCGGGCCCTTACTGTAGCCAGATGTTTTCGCTTACAGTCCTTGAATTCTGATATGGCTTTGGTAAGTTGTCCAACAGCAGATCTGAAAAAAACATAAAGATAAAGACAGAGACAGACCACACAGGTTCAAACCTACCGATGATGCTTCTGTTAAATTAGTCATCAGTTTTCCAGTCCCCAGTGAGCCGATTTTGCAGCCCCTGATGCCTGCTTCTGTGGATTCGCAGGTCGCTACTGAGACCCTTTCGGAGTCCAGTATGCCACAAAACTCTTCTTCGACTAAGGATCCTGTGGTCGTATCTACCTTGGATGGGTCCGGAGCTACTCAGCAGGCACCAGCTTCAGAGGAAGTCCTTCACATTACTGATGCTCGACACCAACCGACGTCTTCTTTCGAGACTACCGTTCTTTTTAAAACTACAGAGTTTCTAAGGCCCAGAGCACGAACCACACCTAAGAATCCGATGACCTCTCATACGCCTGCTGCCTTACCTCAGTCTCAAATGCTTAAAATGGTGGAAGACCTTATCATGTTGACCCAGGAAAGCCAAGTTACCCCATCTAAAAGGAAAAGAGATCTGTCCCCCGTAGTTCTGTTTGAACAAGAGTCAGATGAATCTGATGCTTCTGAATATGAAGACATGCAACCCCTCTCTACTTATGAGGATTTTGATGCAGACGATTCCATTCCTTCAGCCTCTCCACCAGAGGATTTTTCCTTTGGGGAAACCCTGCATACCTTAAGGGATCATTTCCAGTGGGAGAGTCAGGATTGCCCTCAGTCAAAAAAGAGACTCTGGGAATTCCTAGATCTTCCACAGAACTGACCCTTGGCCATCCCCCAGTCCTGGATGTTGAAACGCCAGTGTCTCCGTGGAAACGGTTAAAAAAAAAAAATCATAAACTGTACCACGTTTAGGCTTGTGTTCTCCAAAGCCTATCAATAATCTGTATCAGTGGCTGCTTGTTCCTGGTGTATTGGTGACATCGTGATTCACGGAGCACTGGCGTTTCAACGTTTTGGACAGACGCCGTTGTGTTTTGGGATTCAGTTTACACGCTTTATTTTATTCAGTAGTCCTGGATGTTGTGGAGGATGTTTTAATGGAATCCAGCTTGACTCCTGATACCCCCCTCCCGCTCCCAGAAAACCAGACAGGTACTAGAGAGTCCCTGACTCACACAAATTCCTTTTCAAAAATACTGCTGCTGACCCTGAGGTGATTTCTCAAGGACCTAAAGGGATTAAGACAACCTCTGCTAAGAATCCCACCCCCTCGGATAGGGATTCCTGAGCACTGGACAGATGGGGTAAAAAGGTATATGCACAAAGATTCTTTATTTGGCACTAAGGCAGAAGAGGTGTTAAAAAAGATGGAAGAAAAAGCAAAATCTATGCAAACAGTTAAGGATTTCTTGCAGGTACAGCCACCAAGGTTCAGCAGGCATTGTCCCACCAAACACTGAGCCTTTACTGCTCCCAGTAAGCCACTCCAGTCTAGGTGCCGGGGACTCAGACCCCCTAGACAGCAGCCACAGGGAATGCAGAGATCTAAGCATTGGACGTCCTCCACTTCAAAACCAGGGAGTTCTAAGCCACCCCTTATGGTAAGAACTCTGTGACTCACATCCCCAGCCCCCTCCCTCTGCCCACCTTCACTTACCCCTAGGGGGAAAACTCTCCTTTCATACAAAAACCTAGGCCACCATTACCAATGACCACTGGGTTCTGAACATAGTGTCCCAGGGATACAAATTTTCCTTCCACACCCTTCCAACCCCAAAAGGGTTCCCAGATCTACCCCCAAACAAGTGGGCAGAGGCTCAAAATCAAATCCTTTCCCTACTCTTTATGAGAGCAGTAGAGCATGTTCCTACAGAACAGATAGGCCAAGGTTTCTACTCCAGACTTTTTCTGGTACCCAGAAAAGAGGGCACCTGGTGCCCCATCCTCAATCTATCCATTCTAAACACCTTCCTGGTGATCCCAAAATTCAAAATGCTCACAATCCAACAGCTGCTACCCATGCTCTCCAAGGACGCTTGGCTAGCCACCCTAGATCTAAAAGAGGCTACCTCCACATTCCCATCAGGAAATCATGCAGGAAATATCTCCATTTCCGGGCAGGTTCCCAACACTTTTAGTTCTCTGTGCTTCCCTTTGGCTTATCTACTGCTCCCAGAGTTTTCACAAAATGTCTGGCTCGAGCCATTGCCTTTTACAGACAAAGAAATATTCAGACTTACTCATACTTAGATGACTGCCTTATTCAGGTAGACAGCCAGGAAAAGCTGCTCAAGCACCTGGCCTTTGTAAAGACCTTACTAACCTCCCTAGGGTACACAATTAATGAAAAGAAATCCAAACAGATACCCACCCAAAGGATAATCTTCCTGGGAGCAAGCCTGGACACAGCATCCCAGATGGCATCCCTTACACCAGAGAAGCAAGTTTTATTGACAACCTACTTCTCTCAACTAGCCACCAAGCCCCAGCTATCTGCAAGGAAAATCCTGCAAGTGCTGGGGTTCATGGCATCTTGCATACTCATTCTGTATGCCAGACTGCATATGAAGAAACATCAATGGTAACTAAAGAGCCTTTGGTGTCAACACTCAAGACCTGGAAACTCTTCTACCTATTATTCCTTGTCTCAGAAAAGATTTTCTTTGGTGGGCAACAGCCTGCTCCCACAACAAGGGACTGCCTTTCTCACCACCCCCTGCCACCCAGCCCCTCACCACAGATGGATCAGACTATGCTTGGGGTGCACACCTGAATGGCAGATGCAAACAGGGACAATGGAGCCCACAGCAAATCCCTTTGCACATCAATCAAAAAGAGATGTTGGCTGTGCAACACACCTTGATAGCCTTCAAGCCCCTTCTCTCCAGGGACTCTCCTGATCAAGACAGACAACACCACTGTGATGTGGTGCATCAACAAGCAGGGAGGGTCTCACTCCTACCCTCTATGCAGGCTGGCCATGACCTTTTGGCATACAGCCTCTTCCATGCAACTACACCTGTTAGCACAATTCCTACCAGGCTCTCTCAACTATCTGGCAGACAAGTTAAGCAGAAAACTTCTGGACCCACATGAGTGGCAGCTCAACAGAAGAATCTTCACCCTAATAACTCAGAAATGGGGCACCCCAAAGGTCGACCTCTTTGCCTCCCACTCCAACCATCAGCTCAACAAATTGTGTACCAGGGAGCATCAGTGCATGACTTGGAAAGTTGATGCCCTGTCCTTCCCCTGGATCAGTCTAGCGGTCTATGCCTTTCCTACACTTCCTCTCATCCCCAGGGTACTGCTCAAAATAAAGGAGGAAAAACCAAGGACCATTCTGATAGCTCCAGACTGGCCCCAGCAGCACTGGTACCCCTTGCTGCGCAGCCTGTCCCCACCGCCTCCATGGCATCTTCCCCAAATTCCAAACCTCCTGACACAGAGGGAAGGGGAATTCATGCATCCCCAATTGCAGACACTCGATTTGGCAGCTTAGCTTATTCCCTAACCCTGAACCAAACTGCTAACCTCAGTAAACATGTTCTAGATGTCATCTGTGAGGCCAGATGGCCTAGCACCAGAAAGTCTTATGCTAACAAATGGAAAAGATTCTGCACCTGGATCCAGGCTAAGGGAGCCAATGCACCACAACCCTCCCTCCCCCTCATCCTGGATTACTTAGCTGACCTACTACACAGTGACCTCTCCTTCTCTTCTATAAAAATTCATGCCTCTGCTATTTCCGCTAATTTTTCCACTGAGCAGCCCCTTTTCTCACACTCTTTGATCAAACAGTTCCTAAGAGGGGCCAGCAACCTCAGTCCACCCAGAAGGGCACCAACGCCAGCTTGGGACCTTAATTTTCTACTGGAAAAGCTCACCCTTCCCCCTTTTGAACTAGCTTCTTCTGCAGAGCTAAAATTTCTCTCCTGGAAGACAGCTTTCCTTCTGGCCATCACTTCAGCCAGAAGAGTCTCTGAGCTGCAAGTGCTCATGGCTGTGGAACCCTTCATCATCTTCCATGCTGACAGGGTATCCCACAGAACGAACCCATCCTTCATGCCGAAGGTGATGTCCAGTGTGGCTCTCAACCAAACCATTCATTTGCCCACCTTTTTTCCTAATCCCCAGAACAAGGGGGAAAGGTTTCTGCACTCTCTGGATGTGCACAGACAGCTCAGATTCTATCTAGACAGGACTAAGTCCTTCAGAAAGTCTGATCAATTGCTGGTTAGCTTTGCTTAAGGGGCAGAAGGCAAAGCCATCTCCAAACAAACCATCTCCAAATGGATAGCACACTGCATCCACTTCTGCTACAAACAACATGGAAAGCCTCCCCCCAAGGGGGCCAGGACACACTCAACCAGAGCAGCCTCCACCTCTGCAGCTTTTCTCAGAAGACTTCCCACAAGGGACATCCTGGAGGCTGCCACCCGGACATCTGTTCAAACTTTCACCAAGCATTCTCCAAATCCAGGGCAGGGTTTGCCTCTGCAGTCTTGTATGGCATCCTAGCCAGCCCCTAGTTCCTTGACTGCCTCCACCCTTTTCCTCAACTTTGGGAACCAACCCAAATGTGATGACTGCAACAATGAAACATGAAGAACATAGTACAGTTGTGTACACTTACCATAAATATAGATGTTTGAGTGTATTCACTTGCAGTCCTGGTTCCCCCCCCTCCACCCCCCTTCTTTTTCCTTACAAGGGACATATTGGTATTTATTTTCCACTGGTGGGGTACTTCCACCAGAACATGGCTCCTACTTGGGGGCTCCTGGCAAGTTAGGGCAAGAAAAACTGATGTAATGGTGTCAGCTGCCTTACTTTATACTACTGACGACCTGACATCAGTCCTGAAGCGAAAGCAACCGATGCAGAAATACTAAGTCTCTGGTATTCGAGCTGGCTGAGGGCTATGCTGGCAGAGAGAACCCAAATGTGATGATTGCAACAGGGAACACACTCGAACATCTACATTTATGGTAAGTGTACTCAACTGTACTTTGCCCACCTCAGGCAAGTTCATTGAGACATAAATCATGTTTTGGCAATATATTTACTATTCAGAATAGGATTAACAGCTTACTGAGATTCCACAAAATTGAATATAAAATAGATGAGTAAAAATACTAACAAATACTAAAAAACAGTACTTTTACAGCTTAAGTTTTACATTGTGAAATATTCTCCAAATCATAATTCACACATTCAACAGAAGACTAATACAATAATCTAATCTATTTTTTCATCACTTGAATGACAGCTCTCAGATGGTTACATTTCTAAACATATTTCCCATGATCTCATTCTTTAACACACTAAAATTGTTCTTCGCATAAGAATACTTAATTCATTAAAAAAATTGTAATAAAAGCAAAGCCAAAACACAAAGGCATGTCTTATGTTTCTAAGTGCATGCTTCTGTCAATCTTCAAAGAAACACACACATTCCTTTTGCTCTAGCTTGCTTTCTCACAGAAAACAAATATCCTTTCTGAGCTAGCTTCTGTAGAAATAACATCTGAAATAATTCTACTAGAGAAAAAATATATATATAAAGAGAGATTAGCACTAATTACTAAGTCGAAAAACAAACTAAAAAGAAACTCCAAAACTTTTAAATAAAACAAAAAAGCGAGCAAAAAACTGGAGCAGCAAATAAAACCACACTTATTTATTTAGCGCTTTCGGAAAAGCTAGTACCTTTCCTTCTTCAGACATGTTAAAAAACAATTAAGCAAGCTTATATAGCATTGAACGAGACTAATTAAATTAATTAAGTTAAAGCAATCAAGCACCATTAAATTTAAAAGAATACTATCCATTAAAAACTTCTTTGTGTATAGTATGTATGGTGAAAACCACAAACTAAACCGAGTTGAAGCTGCTTATTTACACATTTACAATAATAAGAAATTATAAAATATCAGCGTATATTAACAACAATAAAGGTACTACCTAATTCATGTTTATCAGAAGGACTGTACATCTACTTAAAATGTACACATTCATCTAATACACAATTTTAATATAAACAACCTAAACCGACATACTATAAGCACTAGTAGAAAGATCTGTCTAATTACACTTTTCAAGAAGCAGGACAAAAAAGTTGGTACTACCTCTAAAAATACAATAATCATATATTTAAAAATACAATAATCCTATATTTAAAAATAAACTTACAATGAAATTTATTTCTAAACCTTTACCAATTATTTTATATAATTATTTTCTTATTTTTAATATTTAGGAAATCAAAACGTTAATTCAACTGGAACATAAATCCAAAAATAAATCCGACATTATGGGTTGAAACCGAATTATCTTTTCAGGGCCAGATATTTCAAAACACGTTTTAAAGACACGGACTCATTTAGTCCTAGTGGAGCATAAGCCGCTGTTCTAATTTGCCAACGTAATTCTTGCATTTCCAAATTAAGTTGCCAGGGACCACCCCTAGGGTCCACCAGAACTTGATATAATATGGCAAATTTAAAACTATGTTTAGGGCAGTCGACTAGATGTCTTGCAAGAGTATTTGTAGTGTCTTGCTTACTAATAGCATACTGGTGTTAATAGATGCACTGCTTAATTTTCCTCTCTGTTTTTCCTATATAGAAAGCAGCGCATACTTGATAGGTTGCAGAGTAGACTACCCCTTTTGTTGTACAGGAGTATTTGCCTTGAATTTTATAATTCCTATTCCTAATTCTAACATATTTTTCAGTGTTAAGGTGCCTACATTGTTGGCAAGCTCCACACTTAAACATTCCTTTAGTTCTAATCATTGTAACTCTATTTTGATGTTCAAGAAGAGCTTTAATGTTAGAACCTCGCCTATAGGTTATTTTAGGTTTATCACCCAAAAGCTTGTTCAGTCCACTATCTTCAATTATTAGGGTCCAGTTTTTATTAAGAATTTCTCTTATATGCAAACTATCTAAACTATATGTACATAAAAAACTAGCATAGAAGACTTGCGTTTCCAAATGAATAATGCCGTGACTTTGGCTTTCAACTTCTTTATCATAAACAGTTGTTAATTCAGACAAAAGGGATTTAAAATGTCCTGAATGCCTCTTTGAAGTTACTTCAGATGCTATTTTTGCTACCAAAGATGAAGGGTAGCCTCTTTTGATGAACATAGATTCTAAAATAGCACATTCATCAATAAAGTCTGTCTTATCAGAGACCATCCGAGCGGCCCTCACCATTTGGCCTTTAACGACCGCTCTTTTTTGATGATGGGGAAGACAGCTTGTAAAATGGAGAAACGAGTTAGAATAAAGTAGGTTTCCTATATATAGTACGTTAAAGCTAGATTTTGGTATGTCCTTATATATATGAACATCCAAAAAATTAATATGATCTTGTTGCAGATTGTAAGTAAATTCAAAAAAGTCGGTCATAGCTGAAATGGTAGTAATGAAACCTTGAACTAGCTCACTGGGACCTTTCCACACAAGGAACATGTCGTCTTGGTATCATGTGTACCAGGCGACATTGTTCTGAAATAGACTATTATTGAAAAGTAAGGTCTTTTCCCAGTGTGCCATGATGCAATTAACGAAACTCCGTCCACATGGGGACCCCATGGCTACCCCTGTCCTTTGAAGATAGATTTGCCCATCAAACAACATATAGTTGTTAGTTAACACTATTTCTAGTAGAGTTTCAACTATATAAATGCTGTTCTCACTGACTTGTCTCTCCATCATGAAATCTCTAATCCATTCCAAACCTAAACTCTGGGGTATGACTGTATAGAGGTCTTTGACTTCTATTGTTAAATATTTGTATTCATGGTGAAAGGGAATCCTACTTAACTCTGTCAGAAAGCTCCAAGAATCCTTGCAAATTTGCGTTTCTCTTTCAACTAGGGGTCTCGAAACGCTATCCACATATTTTGCACACCCATAAGTAATCGAACCTCGCCCGTCTACAATAGGTCTAAACAGGGGTTCTATAATTGTTTTGTGTATTTTGGGTGTGCCGAATAATGCTGGTGTTCTTGGGGCTAACATTGTCAAATAGTGATAAAGGTCTAAGTCGATGGAACCCTCCAAAAATAGATCTTGCAGTATCGACTTAATCTTACTGTACACTATATTTAACTCATTCTGACTGACAGGTTCATAAGCTGCGATGTTGAGAAGTTTCATCATGTTTTTCACATAAATGTTGTAATCCATGAAAACTAACCCACCCCCCTTGTCTGGTTTCATTACTCTTATATTACAATCATGTAATAGTTTAATAAAGTCACGTTGATAGTTGTTGATATTACTACAAGCCTTCTTGTTAGTGATGTTATTAGTACTTAGGGCTCTGAAATCAATCTCACACATTTTCTCAAATGAGAATAAATTAGAATGGAGTGGAGGGTTAAACAAACTTGAAACCCTAAGGGGGTTTGTAAGAGTAGAAGTTGCCCCCATAAGAGCATTCAAGTTAAGTTTACGAACGAATAATTTAAGGTCTAATATAGTTTTTACTAGATCCATATTACAGTCAGGAATGAAGCTTAGACCCTTCGATTAATGGTGACAACATTGCTGCAAATGGTTCAAGGGTTGAAGCGCGAGTTCTTACAACTCTAACAAGAGAATCGGAAGTTAACCAGCTCTTTGATTTAAACATACCTAATGACAATGTAGCTGTTAATGGTACGGTACCGAGTGACACCCAACTGAATCTAAGACAACGAGTTCAGCAGGACGTTGATACTAATGACATCCACACCATTCAAGAAGCAGGAAACAGCTCCCTTCCTGCTATTTGGAATTTTTTGAATAACAATTATTTTTTCAATGATAAAATTCTGAATACCCCACCCCAGGAGCAAGCCCCTTTGGTGAGTAACATTGTTACTATTATCAATGACTTTGACAATAAGCTGTTCCGATGTAGGAAGTTACAGCTAGAAATTGCATACTTGGAGTGTTTAGCAAAAAAACTCATCCCAAAGGGGTTTAGACAATGGAGGTACCCTGTTGGTCTTTTGGAGGGGTCAGACTTTCATAATGTACTTTTGAGTTTGACAAACAAGGGTTTGAATTTATTTGTGTATTGATAAATCATTACAAGACTGAGGTTGACACTCTTAAGAGCGAACTGGAAATATTGGAACATCTAATAAAATCTAATGTTGATTTCCCTCACTATAAGTACGACTTCACGCGAATTTTCACCAGCATCGAAGCCGCTATGGCTAAATTGCTGAATGGTAAAAAGAAATAAATTGCAAGAGATGTTTATCAGTATGAAAACAAAAAAGCATACCCTCGTCCACCTGCTATTTTTAAACCCTTTGTTTCTAATCAAGCCCCTCATGAGCCTATAGGTAATTTATGCCAGTCTAATGGTACCTCCCCAGATGATGAGTGTGACATCGGTATGGATCAAGGGCCGACTCTTCATAGGAGCGAAAGAATCAACAATATTGCCAATAATAACATAATTCATAATAATGGCCATAAAAATTGACATGTTCAACAGCAGCACGAGAGTGTTGCTGATAATCAGCCAGGAACAAGCCACCAACAGGGTTTTCCAATGGGCCAGAACAACCAACAAGTGAAGTCAAACTCGAACAAGAACCAGGGTCACTCAAGGAACAAACGCAACCAGTGCAGGAGATAACTCAACCATCTCTAATGAGCCCCCAAGTATTGTCATGTTCTAGGGGGGACTTTCATATATATAATTATACCGAGTTGATTATACCTCAAGATATAGTAGAGTTTTTCTCGAAGGGTCTAACCTTCGTTCCTGACTGTAATATGGATCTAGTAAAAACTATATTAGACCTTAAATTATTCATTCGTAAACTTAATTTGAATGCTCTTATGGGGGCAACTTCTACTCTTACAAAAACCCCCTTAGGGTTTCAAGTTTGTTTAACCCTCCACTCCATTCTAATTTATTCTCGTTTGAGAAAATGTGTGAGATTGATTTCAGAGCCGTAAGTATTAATAACATCACTAACAAGGCTTGTACTAATATCAACAACTATCAACGTGACTTTATTAAACTATTACATGATTGTAATATAAAAGTGATGAAACCAGACAAGGGGGGTGGGTTAGTTTTCATAGATTACGACATCTATGTGAAAAACATGACGAAACTTTTCAACACCGCAGCTTATGAACCTGTCAGTCAGAATGAGTTAAATATAGCGTACAGTAAGATTAAGTCAATACTGCAAGATCTATTTTTGAAGGGTTCCATCAACTTAGACCTTTATCACTATTTGACAATGTTAGCCCCAAGAACACCAGCATTATTTGGCACACCCAAAATACACAAAACAATTATAGAACACCCATTTAGACCTATTGTAGACGGGCGAGGTTCGATTACTTATGGGTGTGCAAAATATGTGGATAGCGTTTTGAGACCCCTAGCTGAAAGAGAAATGCAAATTTGCAAGGATTCTTGGAGCTTTCTGACAGAGTTAAGTAAGATTCTCTTTCACCATGAATACAAATTTTTAACAATAGATGTCAAAGACCTCTATACAGTCATACCCCAGAGTTTAGGTTTGGAATGGATTAGAGATTTCATGATGGAGAGACAAGTCAGTGAGAACAGCATTTATATAGTTGAAACTCTTCTAGAAATAGTGTTAACTAACAACTATATGTTGTTTGATGGGCAAATCTATCTTCAAAGGACGGGGGTAGCCATGGGGTCCCCATGTGGAGGGAGTTTCGCTAATTGCATCATGGTACACTGGGAAAAGACCTTACTTTTCAATAATAGTCTATTTCAGAACAATGTCGCCTGGTACACACGTTACCAAGACGACATGTTCCTTGTGTGGAAAGGTCCCAGTGAGCTAGTTCAAGGTTTCATTACTACCATTTCAGCTATGACCGACTTTTTTGAATTTACTTACAATCTGCAACAAGATCATATTAATTTTTTGGATGTTCATATATACAAGGACATACCAAAATCTAGCTTTAAAGTACTATATATATAGGAGACCTACTTATTCTAACTCATTTCTCCATTTTACAAGCTGTCACCCCCATTATCAAAAAAGAGCGGTCGTTAAAGGCCAAATGGTGAGGCAGCTCGGATGGTCTCTGATAAGACAGACTTTATTGATGAATGTGCTCTTTTAGAATCTATGTTCATCAAAAGAGGCTACCCTTCATCTTTGGTAGCAAAAATAGCATCTGAAGTAACTTCAAAGAGGCATTCAGGACATTTTAAATCCCTTTTGTCTGAATTAACAACTGTTTATGATAAAGAAGTTGAAAGCCAAAGTCACTGCATTATTCGTTTGGAAACGCAAGCCTTCTATGCTAGTTTTTTATGTACATATAGTTTAGATAGTTTGCATATAAGAGAAATTCTTAATAAAAACTGGGCCCTAATAATTGAAGATAGTGGGCTGAATAAGCTTTTGGGTGATGAACCTAAAATAACCTATAGGCGAGGTTCTAACATTAAAGCTCTTCTTGAGCATCAAAATAGAGTTACAGTGATTAGAACTAAAGGAATGTTTAAGTGTGGAGCCTGCCAACAATGTAGGCACCTTAACACTGAAAAATATGTTAGAATTAGGAATAGGAATTATAAAATTCAAGGCAAATACTCCTGTACAACAAAAGGGGTAGTCTACTCTGCAACCTGTCAAGTATGAGCTGCTTTCTATATAGGAAAAACAGAGAGGAAAATTAAGCAGTGCATCTATTAACACCAGTATGCTATTAGTAAGCAAGACACTACAAATACTCTTGCAAGACATCTAGTCGACTGCCCTGAACATAGTTTTAAATTTGCCATATTACATCAAGTTCTGGTGGACCCTAGGGGTGGTCCCTGGCAACTTAATTTGGAAATGCAAGAATTATGTTGGCAAATTAGAACAGCGGCTTATGCTCCACCAGGACTAAATGAGTCCGTGTCTTTAAAATGTGTTTTGAAATATCTGACCCTGAAAAGATAATTCGGTTTCAACCCATAAGGTCAGATTTATTTTTGGATTTATGTTCCAGTTGAATTAATCTTTTGATTTTCTATATATTAAAAATAAAAAATAATTCTATAAAATAATTGGTAAAGGTTTAGAAATAAATTTCATTGTAAGTTTATTTTTAAATATATGATTATTGTATTTTTAAATATATGATTATTGTATTTTTAGAGATAGTACCAACTTTTTTGTCCTGCTTCTTGAAAAGTGTAATTAGACAGATTTTTCTACTAGTGCTTATAGTACGTCGGTTTAGGTTGTTTATATTAAAATTGTGTATTAGATGAATGTTTACATTTTAAGTAGATGTACAGTCCTTCTGATAAACATGAATTAGGTAGTACCTTTATTGTTGTTAATATACACTGATATTTTATAATTTCTGATTATTGTGAATGTGTAAATAAGCAGCTTCAACTCGGTTTAGTTTGTGGTATTCACCATACATACTATACACAAAGAAGTTTTTAATGGATAGTATTCTTACTAATTACTAAGTGCTATATATAGGTAAAGAGCATTTCAAAAAGTTTTCTTCCCGAATCTGGAAACAGGTTTATTAGTCATAACCAGTCAGCTGTCAACTCCTTTGACATATGAAGAATCTTTAGTTTGCCAAGATGTACTGAAATTTCAGTTTTTTTTCACTTCCTGGAATAACGTGCAGTATTTTTCCTTTTCACATACACTTTGTTTTACATCTGTTTTACCTGTACTAATTTCAAAAATATATGTTTGGGTAACCTGATATTAACAAGGTCAATATTTGCTCTCCAAGAATTCTGCTGAAAACACTGTAGACATCTTTGCATTGCTTCTACTTTTTTCAGTGCCCTCTTTGCACTTTCACAAACTCATCTCCAATTTACATTTTCACTCTATTTTTCCTGGCATGCATTAAAATCATGTATTTGTGAATCTGTTTCCCTAAATAAAATCTGCAATACACTGTTTGCAGCCTATTATTTCCATGATCATCAACTGGCATACTTAAAAGCCTGATTTTTTATATATTGAATTTCATTAAACAACCTTTAGGACTTGTTCCCCCAAGTAGACATACAACTAATTTTGGCAAACTTGTTGCAACTAATTTTGGCAAAGTTGTTACAATCAACATGTCACTTTACTTTTAAATCTGATGCTTGAATGGTGTTAGCTGTGATGCTGTATTGCAAAATCTGTTTGGTCATATAAACATCACAGACCTGGTAGGGAAAAGCCGGCAGTGACTCTATTTTCTGAGAAGGCTGAGGAAGTTTGGCATGCCCAGTACCATCCTAAGCAACGTCTACAGATGTACAATTGAGAGTATTCTCTTCCACTCTATTACAGTATGGTTTGGGAATAGTACAGTACTGGATCACACTGCTCTGCAGGAAGTAACAAAAACTATGCAAAACATCATTGCAGTAACACTTCCTGCATAGGACATCCACAACAAGAAAAGAGTTTTTAGGAGGGCTCAAAACATTATCATGGACACTACCCACCCACAGCACAAACTGTTTATGCTGCTACTGTCAGAGAGAGGTCTATATTATAACATCGAAGCCTTACAACTTTGATTGTTATAATATCGACCCCAATTCAGCGAATGCTTGAAATAGTGAAGCTGCAGAACACCGAATACTTTCCTAGGGAAAGTATTCAGTGGGCCGTTGCTGCAGCTTTGCTGTTTCCTCAACTGTGGAGCGAAGGTTATTGACCGGGTTAAGGTAAGTGTGCAAATGAAGGTGAGTGTGCGATAGGGACCTTAGGGTTAGGGAGCGGGTAAGGTGAGTGTGCGATAGGGACCTTAGGGTTAGGGAGCGGGTAAGGTGAGTGTGCGATAGGGACTTTAGGGTTAGGGAGTGGATAAGGTGAGTGTGCGATAGTTAGGGACCTTAGGGTTAGGGTTGGATTAAGGTAAGTGGATAGCTAGTGGTGTATGTATGGTTTAGTGTAGGGTTTTGTGAAGTGTATGTGTGTGAATTATTTATTTTGGTGTGCTTGTGTTGTGTGTATGTTTGTCAGAACAGCAAATTTTTTCCCTGGGAAAAAAATTTGCTATTCTGACTGTTCAGTTTTCTGGTGTTTTGATCGAATGGGTTCGATATTATGACATTCAACATTGTAAGACTTCGATGTTATAATACAGACCGTTCAGAGAGGCATGAGCATGGTGGCCAGAGCAACCAGGCTGAAAGATAGTTTTATACCTCAAGCTAATACACTGTTAAATAAAACTCGCATACTGCCTCTCCCTCCTGTATTGTAGGGTGGTTCACATTTGGAGGGAAACAAGCTTTTTTTTTTGCACAAATGCACTCCTTTGCACAGTTATATATATTTACTGATATTGGTGTTTATATTATTGTCTCTTGCTTTATATTACTACTTCTTGTTAATTGTCATCTTTTTATATGTTGCTGGAGGATTTGCAGAATAAGAATTTCATCATACTTTGCGATGCTGTGTGTAGTACATACATATGGCAATAAATCTGAATTGAATACATCCTATGCATACTATAACAATCACCTGAAAATGCACTAAGCATTGAGATAATTGTATTTCCTACAGGTATAACACCAGCAAAATCTCGTTGTACTCTCAAAGGTTGATACCCATATCTTCAGGAGAAGAAAGTCAATACATTTGATTTAATGAATGAATCAGACCCTAGGTCAATATCACTATAACATAAAAGTGCAACTACTAAATGTTTCTCACACTTCTGAAGTGACCTTCCCCCGATGCTCAGACATGAAAAATTGCATTCATTTCACAGCCTACCTCATCTGATGCATCGCATCTAACTCTGCAAGCAGTCTTACTATTTTTGCTTAACTTTCCAAGTGTTTTTTTTTTTTACTGTTCTCTTTACCTTCCTGCAACTAATTAACCTTTTTCCACAGTCAGTCTTAATTAATGAATTCAAATTTATTCAAAAAGATTTGAGAATTATTGATAATACATTACTGAACTCAAACAGGAAAAAATGGGAGATGATGGGTCAGAATGGAGAGATGATAAAATCAGCAAACAAAGGAGAGTAGAATTGCTGGAATAGAATTCATCCTCAAGTCTTGGTGAGTACCTTTATGAGGTGGACCTCGTTTTTACAAAATATCAACAAGACACTGATATATAGACAGTATTTTATATAGTATATATAATGGATGCAAGTAGATGAAAAAATGAAAAAAGACAACTGGGTACACAAGTCCCAATACAAAAACTGCCCCATCCTGGTAGGTGCACTGCTGCCAGGACTGAAAAAAAATGACAGTGTAGAATCCTCAAGACATAGGAACTTTCCTACAATGGGGTTACACCAGGCTCAAGGGAGGATGCCTTTCCCCCCATTGTAAAAAGTAGTAGTAGTAGTAGTAGTCTGCAAAAATCACAAAAACTGGCCAAAATAGAGACATAAAGATGATAGAGTGGACTATTCAAAATAAGAAATAATTTTTACCGTTATGCAAGAAGCCCAGAATTTCCAGACAGAAAATATACAAAAAGATTAAGAGAGAAATTAGACGAAAGAAAAATACTTTGCACAAGAAAAACTGCTTCAAATGTAAATTTGTTTTCATTAATACAACAGATTCATGAGACACATTATATAGACCAAGAAATCTTGCGCTGTTTGGAACAAGAAGTGATTGAGGAAGTGCAAAAATAATCAAAATCTACAGATTTTTGCAAGGTGTAAAAAATAAATATGGACATGGGAAAGAGAGAAATCTGATATGGTACAATATTTATGCAAATGAAAAAGCCAAATTAATTAATACAAAAAATCAGCTCCAAAGCTATTTCAAGAAAAAGACAGGCAAAGGCACCCAGATGTAGAACATTTCATAATACAAAAAAGTATTATCACAAAGGAGAACTGTAGAACAGAAGATTAGTAATGTAGAAGTAAAAACAACTGATGCTAAAGTTATGGAATACCTGAAAAGTGAAGGATTTAGTGTACAAAATCTAATATAGGTTCTGTCACTCATGATGGAAAAATGAATCCCTCAAGTAAGGAGAAACAGGAGGAGCGGGAGGCTTCTGAAGAAGAAATATGGATATGGGAAAGAAAACTAGATTTAATATGGTGGGATATTTATGCAAAGCAGAAAGCAAAACGAATCAGTACAAAAACGCAGCACCAAAGATATTTGAAGAGAAATACAAAGATATCCAGACATGAAAACTTTTACAAAATAAAAAATAAGAGAACAAATAGGCAAGGTAGAAAATAGAATCAGTAATAGAGAAGTTAAAGAAATAGAAACTAAGAATTACTGTACCTGCAAAGTGAAGTATTTAGTATAGAAAATCAAACTTTGATAACTTCACAGCATGATAGAATAATGAATCCCCAAATTAAGGAGAAACTAGTGGAGTGGGAAGCATCTCATCAGTTGCAATATGAAGATACTTTGGACCCTTCAATAGAAAACTAGTACAAAATTTCATTTGGAGTTAAACAGCAAGGGAAATAACAGGAAACGGTGGCAATTCTGACACAGTCAATGCTGTGGAGTGATAGGCCAGTGCATTCCCAAATGAAAGAGCGATGGATGACACAGGGTGAAGCTGAGGAGAATATGGCATAAAAATATTTTCTGGAGCTTTCTGTAGAATGCCCACAGGAAATGGAGAACAATGAATGTGCCCTTAGTTTAGAAGAAAATTATCTTTGGGAAGAATTGCTTGATTTAATAGAGATGGATAGCTATATTAAAATAGACTACAGAAAGTCAACAAGACCCAAAATGTTAAGTTTGATAAAACAAATGAACACTGTAATCAAGACTGTTCAAAGAAATTCATGTGATATAAAAGTAGTAAATCGGATATGTCACTGTGCAGCCAAATTAATAACATATAAAGTCTTACCACAAAACATAGGGAAGTAAGAGAAAGGAAGGGGAGAAATCAAATGCCATTATGGAAGTATCAAATAGAGAAAACTACAAAGGAATTAAGACAAGAAGTGTCACTGTTAGAAGAGTAGAAAAGAGGAATCAGATAAACAAAAATACTCAGAAAATTAAATGTGATAAAAGCAATGCACAGTATTGGATCCTCCCTTGAGCCAGGATCTGCTGTACACTCTTGCAAATAACAAATTAAAGATATTAATAGAGGCAGAAAATCTTAGAAGAAATGCTGATACATATAATGGAAGAGTACAAAATAAGCAATTAATTGATGACCCAAAAAAAGTTTTATAGAGAATTGGGAAACAAGGCAAAAGGAATAGAAACACCACCAAAAAAGAAGAAATAAGACACATTTTGGAGAAATATCTATGAAGATGCTATTGAACATAACAAAGATGCTGAATGAACAGAAAAAATAAAAGAAAGAATAAGAAGTTCAAATGCACAGGACATGAAATGGGATGAAGTAACGACCAGAGAAATTGAAACAAAATTAAGAAAAGCTCCTAACTGGAAAACACCTGTGCCAGATGCAGTACCTAACTTCTGGCTAAAATATTTATTTAGCTGCAAGTTTGGTAGTTGTGAACATTTTAACATGTTTTCTAGATACATTTTTAAATGTGTCTTACATATTGGGTATTTAATTACAGATTTCAATTTAATATATATTATTTTAAATGACAGTTTTATTAAATGCTTGTAATTTTAAACATTACTGCTTTAATAATTCTAAAGTGATTTGCTATGCGTAGTTAGATTAATTATCCAATTCTGTTCAATTGATCACTGTGGCTGTATATGGCTCTTTGTGTTTTTCATTAAAACCTGCTGCATCTTCACTACAAAGTGTAAAAACTTCTCATTTTCTTTATGTAGATGATATAACTTTATAGTTCATCAGATTAGGAACTGAAAGCACAACTGCAAGTGGTTAAAACTTATTCAAATGATATAATGTCATTCGGTCTTGATAAATGTGCAAAAGCAACCTTTAAAGCTGGAAAACTGCAGCACCAAGAAAATATCAGAATGGGACAGGAATGTGATATAAAAGAACGTGAGTAAGTGGGGGTGTATGAGCATTTGGGAAATGAAGGATCAACAATAAAACATCAACAAATGCAAATAAAACTTAGGAATATTTTACTAAAAGTAATACTGAAAACAGCTATGACATCAAGGAACAAAGTCCAAGCTATAAACTAATTTGCTTTTCCTGTTCTAAACAGTTTTGGGGTGACTGACTGGCCCCAAAAGGTATTTGATTGGCTGTACAGGAAAACAAGAAAAATGCTTCATGCTTATCAAATGATTTATAAAAATCAGTTTATACTAAGATTATATATTCCCCGTTCTGAAGGAGGTATGGGTCTCCTTGAAATTGACTACATGTATAGATCTGCGGTCATAGAACTGCATACATATTTGCTGACTTCACACGATCCAAAAATAAAGTTTTAAAACAGGAGGAGAACAAGTCTAAGATGACATCCCTGCTTAGTTTAGCAGAAGCATATTAGTGTTAAGCAGGAATGGAAATCAAACCAGAAGTAGATAAAAATGAGGCAGTAAATGAACGTGCCCAAAAAATAAAAGAAAGAAAATAAGGTGAAGGATCAGATGAGAAGGCAAGAACTGTGTAAAATGCATAAATATAGTTGCAAGTACAGAAAACTCCTGAAACAACCTTATGTCAATCAGGATTTAATGCAGGAATGGTTAAGGACAGGAGATTTTAAACCAAAAGATGAAAGGTTGATACTGGCAGCCCAGGACAGTGGACTACATGCACATTGGTTTACAAAGTCCATTGAACATGGAGAAACAGAAAATGTAGGTTTTGTAAAACAGAATTAGAAACAGTCACACATCTTGTTGCTGGGTGTGATACACTAATGGCAGAAGGCCAGTATACTAAAATGCATAATAATGTGGCAAGACTATTGCATTGGGGATTGTGCAAACATTATAATACTGAAGTAGCTGAGAAGGATTGGAAACATTAGCCACAAAGCATTATTGAAAATGAACTTTATTTTACATGGGATCACCCATTACCAACAGTTAAAAAAATAGATGCAAGAAACCAGATATAGTAGTCCAGGAAAAGGCAAAAGTAACATTGATCACTGAAATTGCTACCCCCACTGATTACAGTATCTTACATACAGACAGACACAAAGTCATAAAATATTAGGATTTCCAGGCAAGAATGAGGGCAATATGGAAGAAGGATACCCAGACAGTTCCAATAGTAGTTCAAGCAATGGGTCTCATAAAAAAATAATTATATGTGTTACCAATTTACATACCTCTGTATGAATTACATAATGAGTCAATTCTGGGCACATTGCAGGTGCTATGAAGGGCACTTTTGGGTAACATCAAACTGATCAAAGATTGAAACAATACTAATTTCATGAACTTTAATTATACTTTGACTTAGGAATGGGGTCCATTCTCATTGTGGTATTAGAAGTCCAAAGGTCTTGTAGAAATTAAAAAGGAAAAAACTCAGAATGTAAAAGCTTCCTTAAGAATTGAATTCTATCTGATCTCCTGTAATTTCAAAAAAAAAAAAAAACTTTTTGTGAAAACTCATATGTATGTATGTAAAATAATCTAACTACAGTTAAGCTATACTGGTTACCATTGGTTTTGAAACAATGGCCAATTTTTGTTAGTTAGCACTCTCTATAACAGAGGTTCCCAAAGTGTGGGTCACAGGCTAATTTTGGGTGGGTCATGAGCCAGATCCAGCACTATGTGACATAGGCGGTCACCTAGTGCCCTGTGGTTACAGGGATCCTATCTGGCCAGAAGGCTTCAACATTAAAAAAAAAAATACTTCTGAACACTGCGATGGTGGCATCTCCTCCTTAAAGGAGGACTATGCATCCATTGTACACACGCACACCAATGCAGATGTAAACCCATTCTGCACTTGTACATGGAATTTAAACTAGCTGTTCCATTTATAGAGAAGGTAACTGTGTGCATGCAGAGCCAGATCAAGGTCATATGAGTCCCTAGGCAGGACACTGGACTGGTGCCCCCCCTGTCACATGATGTCACGACCTCGTCATACCCCCCCATCATTCACAATTCTTGCTTGTTGCATTCATTCTCTCCAATACATCTCTCCATACAAGCTTTACAGTTTAACTTTATGTGATTTTTCTCTTTGAGAAAACATCCACAAGATCAAACTCCAACTGTTTAACAAAAGTCAATTGCACTGCTAACAAAGATAAAGCAGATAGCTGTTCTTGGCCCAGTTCTTTTGCATGTGTATTTGTGTGCGAGCATGTATTGTGTGTGCATACAAACAGTTTGACATTTAGCTTGTGTTACGGTGAAACTGGGGTGCGTAGCTGGTGTACACAGCATAGCAAGAACTGCACTTTGCAGTAATATTTAGCAGTTGCCATATAAGACAGAGTACCTGCTATATAGTATCACATCTGGTAAACTAAGTAGACAGCGCTCGCACGCCGATCAGATAAAAAAAAATAAATAATAAATTATAGATAAATACTAAATCAAAAAAATTAAAGGAAATTATAAACATTAAGACATTGATGAACCAAATAAAAAAAAATCTAACTTTACTAAAACACAGGAAAACGTAGCACCAGCATAACAAACACATTCTAGGGAAGTATTTTAGAAAATAATAAAAACTGCAATAATATCCAATGTGTGTAGATTGAGGGGTGTCATTTAGTATACTCTCTCATAACCTGAGCTTTTAAGAAAAACTAGCCACTTGGTTGTAAATCCAACTGCAACTCCTGCCACACACAACACCATCAGTCTATTAAGAAAATAAACATACAGACACTAACAGAACCTTTACAAGAATTAAGAACTACCACCTAAGTAAGTTTGATACACTTACAATATCCTATATATGACACAGCAGAAATTGCTCTGTCTGACCCTTGTGTTACCCCTTGCCATGGGTCTTATTAAGACAGAGTATTTAGATACAACCTTACCAAGCCAGGCTTTACCCATAAACAATTTCCTGTTGCCTTTACTGTAACACTCACAACAGACATATATAATTGTAAATATATTATGTCACAAACTCCTCAAAACTGCAGTAATTATAAACCACAAATTATTAACAGTAAAAGTACTTATTCTGATGAGCAAACTTCTTCAAAAAATAACTGACATCACTATGTTTTACAACTTTAATAGTAACTAAATCAGACAATGTAGAACTAAATTATGAATCTGTTACTTCATGTCAAAGTAAACCTGTAAGTCACATATTGGGAAAAATACAGTATTAAGAAGGTATTCCTAAACTAGACACTGTAAAGAAGAAATATTCTCTAAAAGATGTATATGTTGTATAAACCCAATATTCTAACCATAACTAAATCCTGGCTAACAATAGAAACCATTATACTACTGAAAAACAGAGTATAAAAACAAAAAAAAATGACCAGCCAGTAAACAAAAGTAGTTTATTGTTCTCTAATGTCTCGGCCAGAAGCCTTGAAGGAGTAAAATATTTAAAAAATCACCTGCCTTATATACACATATAAATAAGATAAATGGCAATTAATTAAACAATCAAGTAAAAATTCTCCAGTTGCACTCCAAGTACCCTGTAGACTTGTAACATCCCCCCCCATGAAATTTATTAAAATGTACAGCTATAGACCTTTCTTTTTTACCATTAATAATATCCCTTACATATTCTAACAGTCTGACTTTAAAAGGTCTTTTACTTTCCCCCCACATAAACAGTGGCATTTCAAGTACCTTTTGTATCATATCCATATAATCCTTGTACCCTAAATCTAAGACCATTAATTTTTGGAAAGCTCTTGATTACATATTTACAACCTTAACATTCCCACAGGGCAAAGTTCCATAATGTATCTCCGTCACTGAAATAGTTACAAGTCTACAGGGTACAGTTTTAGAAAAGGTTGATGTTGGCCAATATGACAGTGTTTGTATAAAAAACAAACTATTACACAAGGAATCTGTATATATTTTAAAATTCAATACTTTAGTTCCAAAAGGAAACATGGGGTGCAACTGGAAATTTTTTACTTGATTGTTTAATTAATTGCCAGTTATCCTATTTAAAAATATAAACCACTCTACTTCAATGGATTTAGAATATCATTTCAACTGCTACTTCAACAGCAGGCCTATGGCAAAAATACTGGTGTTAAAGGGCAGTTTAAAATATACATAAATAACATTAATTACATGTTAGTCTTGAGTCAAGAATAACTCTTCAAGATGTGCAAAACATTTTCTCCTTATTTAAATCCACATATGTCAGTGCTGAGAGACTACCTTCATAGACGTTGGTAAATCAGTCTCACCAAACAGTAAAAATACATAGGTTTTATTTTATTTTATTATCTGTATCATGCATGCAGAATACTGACGTTGACAAATAGGATCTCTGCAGACCTTTGTGCTTCTCACTTAGTGCTGCACTTGTACACTTAATCATGCTTTTAGTACCAATAATGTTTTAGAAAAACACAGGCCACCTGGCTTGTTAATCAGTCTTGTTTTCCTGACCTTGTATATTTCAGTACCAGTAACATTCTAACTCCCCAACATTCCTTGTAACTACCCATCCCAACCTGGGAAGGTCAGAGCTTACATACAGTGTGTTCTTTCTTGCTTTCAGAAACCAGTCTTTATAACATCCCTTAACCCCTTCAGCACTTTCTTTACCTTCAGTCATCTGTTAATACACTTGCAGCTTGATATTAGAATGCAGTTGTGAAACACTCAGAACTACAATAAGTGTCTGTGGTTTGCATAACTATACATCTACCCTGCATATCATTTTTAACATGAGCCAATATTAAATAATTCATCAAACATATTTGTGAAGAAATTGTAAGTTAATATGCATTTTGTGTAGAATAATCATGAGAGATGCATTTTTCTCTAACAGACTCCTTCCTTTGGCACTACTTATGTCATAAAATACACAATTATATTTTGATTTTTCTTAATTTGATAAATGCACTTTATCTGTGGTGATTGAGTTTTCACTTATCAGGTACAAGTGGCATTTCACGTGCAGGTGCAATCAAGGACTTTGTGATTGCAGCCTTTAGAACAGAAAATATTAAAACAATTAAAAGAATAATACCAATTTTTATACCTTGTAATATACCAGTTTCCAGGTTACCAAATACACAGCCTACCATCCAAAAAGTGTCAATTATTTAGAAGCACTGTCCAAATATTTGGCCCTCTGCTCCATGACATTGGCCAACTTTTTTGTTCATTATGGTAGTCAGTAATACAAGAACAACAATGATTTTTTTATGAGAGCACATGACCCCCCCCCCCCGCCCCTTTCTAGCAGGCATTATATCAAGTGCCTATTGGTTCTGTAACACTACAGTTCATATTGCAGTCATTTTTCCATTTGCCATTATGATGTGATATGAAGAATGGTTAGCTACCTCCTGAAGAATTTGAGCAAGCATGGTGATTTTAAGCATTGTCCTTTGCACTGCATACCCAGGAGTTAATTGAAAATACTTGCTGCAGCTAGTGGATTGCTCACTTATTTCTCAGTCTTCCTGCTGTAAAGTTCTCTAAATGTTGAATAGCAGGAGTAATATAGCCCGCAAAGCAACACCCTGACCAGTTTGTGGGTAACCAGGGGTAGGCATGATCACCACAAATGTAGCAACGATCCTCTGTTATGCCCATGCCGCACCCCCAGTCATAGCATCTTAACTCTAAAGAGTTCAACACATTTTCATATCTAGTGTCATTGTATTTGTTGATTCCCACTGAGACAGTCCCATTTCTGGCATAAAATGTGTGTCCACGATTTGTGGTGGCAAGCTGAAGAGAAACAACCTTTAAAAATTAGTCAGATTACACCAGGTTAGATTAGTGTTACTAAGTTCTTTCTCAGTTGTTACCTGTGATGCAGGAATTGGAATCATGGGAATCACTGCCTTAGAATGTTGAGGTATATGCAAACATACACAACAGTTTGTCACAGTGTACTGTTAAAGAACCAACAGGAAACTTATTTTCTCTCGACAAGGTTATTAAAGGAAACAGCAACAAAAATAGAGCAAAAGTACCTGTTGTCATAGGATTCATCATGAGGTGCTGTTTTAGTTGAATTTTCTCTTTATACGTTTCACTGGGCAGATGATTTGTCCTTCACACTTTGATCTTCTTTCGACAGCAATGATGATTCATCTGGAGTCCCTACACAATAGGTCTTCTTACAGTGGGATGAGTGAATTCTGGTTGGTTGTCTTGCACAGTGGACTGCAGTCAGGGTCGGGAGGATTACAAGGTAAAGGGCCTTTATATCTCTGGCTCAAACTGTTTTTTCTTTGGAAGGTTTGTACATAAACCCAGTCACCCAGCTGCAGTTGGTGACAGGGCTGATCAGGTGGTGGAGGAAGAAATACTGCTGTAAGAAATTAATATTTTTTTTTTATTATCCATTAGAGCTGATCTTTTCATTTGACACAGGGGAGCAAATGGAAGGGCTATGGGTCTTCCCATAATATCTTATAGGGTCTCAGTTTCCTTGTAGAATTCAAAGTGTCTCTGACCATTTAAGTTTTGCTTACTACAAATCATTGAATTAAGAAAAAAAATTTTTAAAGGGTCCTATTAACCCTCTATACTAGTCCAGATGATTGCAGATGGTTGAGACAGTGAAGACCCAGCTTAAAAAAATTTACATAGCTCCGTGGTCAGGGAATTAAAATGAGTTTTCTGGTCACTGTTGATAGTATAAGGTACACCAAAATTACAGAATCTGCTTTGTGACATGGGTGAGCATTATTGTAAATTATGTACTTTAGTCATCTAGAGAGACTCCATCTGTACATTGACAAAAGGTCCCCAAGGTGGTGGTAGCTGACATTGTATACTAAACAATTGCACAGCTATTAACATACTAAAGTATCAAAGAAGAGACATGAGTGGCATACCAACTTTGGGTAATTTGATTAAATAAAACTGCCTTACCTGTGTGGGCTAGTAAAAGATATGCCCTTACCAGGTAAGGTGGCAAGGAGGCAGGCATCACCAGTCGGCCATCTGGATGTCGCCGTATTCCATCAGAGAACTTAATACATCCATCTTTGAGCCACCTCTGAACTTCTCCCGGTCATGCTTCAGCTTGAAAACTGACACTTTATCAGAATCAAATACGTCATCATTATTAGAGTTTTGCAATAGCATTACATAAGAATTATTACTTCTGTAATCTGTTTGGTGGCATAATCTACAAAATTATCTATGCCATTTTGATGGGCACTCAATGAAAAATTTTAACAGCAAAAAAACCTCCCACTATTTTTTTGTTAAAACAAAATATTATTTTTGCGATCAAATGTTCGTCTTGATCGGGCACCATCCACAACTTTAATCTGGTGTTGCGTATAGGAGTGTCCTTTAAGTCCTTTCTAGAAGAAAGCAGATAATTAGTCACACACACACACTCATGCTCTTTACCATCCTCAGCAATAGATAACAAAGATGCAGGATTTAAAACAGAACAGCATATCAGAGAAACAGATGGATCAGGAAAAGTAAAAAGTGAACATTCATATTTAGTTAGACGTGCAGTCAAGAGGGGTTGAGTTTCATTTTAAGTAATAAAGATGATTCAGAGTGGGGATAGCTACTGTAAGATCCTACTCTGAGATATTAAATGACCAAGATAACGTACATGAGGTAACCATAGCTGTAATTTTACTGTTGACACTTTGTGTCCTTTTCCTGCAACGATTGTTCAAAGATCCAGGGTATCCTGTTAATACTGCTGAAAAGAATCAGATGCTATTAGTAAATTATTTACATATTGTATTAACACAAACCCACCTGGAAATGTCACATCCTTTAAATATATATATATATATATATATATATATATATATATATATATATGTGTGTTTTTTAGAATTTGAGGGGGAAAATGAAAGTGATTCAGTGCATCCTTGTGGCAACCATGTCCATTACTGTCCCTTATAAGTCAAAGCAAACAGAAACTGATTTTAGAATGGATAGGTAGAGAAAAGAATGTTGAACAGAGATCTGTTACAGAAAAATATTTAACTGTAGATGGTATGGAACTAAGTATTGTTGCTGGTTTTGGAACCACAGAAAAAGTTGGTAATACTGCATTGTTTACAGCCCTCATATCTTAAACAAACCTATAAGTATTTTTTATTTTTACAGAGAGACTAGGAGTATTACAAATACTTTTAGCTGGCACTATTTATTTCTTGTTGTATCAAAGACTGAATTACATGTTTGATTTCCTGTTGTGCTTCTGATTTCAATTTCTGATTGGAATTTTATGGAGGGTTTTTGATAGATTTAGTTTTATTTTTACAGGTTTTGCAGATTGTAGTATACCTACTTCATTAGCATGTTTAACCCATAAGTTAGCAGGCACCTGCTGCAGCAGTTTTCAGTTGTCTGTATGCCTTCAACAAGCTTTTCTTAACTTTTGCTAAGAATTGTAATACTTCTCCCTCTGATTCTGTTGGAACATCTAGATACACCCCTTCTGGTGTACAGTAAATGGTACCACCCAGCTTGCATAGAAGATTTACTGGCGCAGTTGTACTCAAAGAAAAAAATGCCTTTCTTCAATTGGACCTAAATAAATGGGTATAGGTTTTAAAACAGGATATGTAACAGTAGCATTTGTTACACCAACTGCCTTTACTTTGTTTCTATACTGGTATTTAACTGTTTGAAGTAACTTTTAATACAGACCCAGTGTTGCCAGTTCCACCAAGAATAGAATTGGCTTTGCATTTATTTGTAGTTTAACATAACTTTTTGATCCAGTGACAGCAAAGGGATTAAGATTTATTTTTGTTTATTACCCTGCAATAGTCAGTACGGTGTAGTACAAACTGGAAGGCACCACCACGTAACAAAATCTTCTTTATTGAGCGCTTTCGCGTGCATCCACAAAGGCACGCTTCTTCAGATTCAATGAACAATAGTAAAACACATTCATTATATCTACAAGCATTATTGAAATTAGAAATTAATTAACCTATAGTAATGGTTCTTCACTCTTTCAATTAATTATAGCAGGGTGTAGCCTGAAAACAATTAGCTACCTATTTTTTAAAAAATTCAAGTTAAAGTGCCAAGCTTATAAAAAAGAGTGTTTGCTGTTTATGCAACCATTAGTCAGTACGGTGATTTGCAGCACTTAATAAGGACTTTAAGTCTTTTTCCTGCCAGTCTATAAGAACTTGCCTTATTTCATTCTGCACAGGGCTTGCAAACCCTGCACAAAGGCAGCTGCAATAGCTGGTTTAGGTTCATAGGTGTGTACTAGGCTAATGGCCCTGGAGCCTTTACAAGACTAGCCCCCAAAAATTGCCCAGGCACTGTGCCACCCAATGTTAGTTCACAGTGCCCATATCCAGTAGGGTAACTGGAATGATCCCTGGAGCGAATTTTCTGTTACCCAGCCACTCATCAAGATTTCTGTTGAAGAGGGCCAGCAAGGTGCTCTGCTTGACATGAATGGGAAGCTTATTCCAGAGTATGGGCAATCTTTGGGAGATAAACCTGTCCCACCAGCATGTTCTGTTAATTGCGGTAATAAGGTTGTGATCTCTGGAGTGTGTGGCATGGGGGAATTGGAATTTCTTCAAGCGCAGCATTTTAAGTAGGACTGGGTTGGACATGGCTTTGTAAGTCAAGCAAAGATCACCTCTAAGTAGACGATAAGAGACTGAACAGCTGAAGTTCCTTGAGTCTGTCCATGTAGGACATGTGTTTAAGGCCTAGGATCCTTTTTGTGAGGTACTTTTATGGCCTGTCTAGCTGTTGTAGGTGTCTGGTCAGGTACATGCCAAATGGTGCGTTATATACGATGATTGGTCTAATGAGGGATGAGTAGAGAGGGATGATGGCCCCTTTATTCCTGGATGCAAAAACTTTGGTTATAATATGTGCCACATAGAAGGACTTTCTGACCACAGTGGCAGTGTGGTGGTTGAAGGTGAGGTGGCTGTTGACCTGGGTGCCCAGATCTCTTATGCCCCTTCAGTGTTCTGTGGGCTCCAATCAATGTGGTAATTTTTGGGAACTAAGTTTTTTCTAAAGGGGATGATAACGCATTTTTTGGCATTAAGCTTCAGGCCATGGTTCCGACAACAGTCATTGGTCTCAGAGAGGCCCTTTTATAGGATTTCTGCATCACTTGGGCAGTTGATAATGACTCCTAGTTTGCAATCATTGGCGAACTTGGTCAGCCATAGTCCTTCTGTGTTGGCCTGGACTTCTTAGAAGTAGATGCCAAACAGGGGAGGGCCCAGAACCGAGCCCTATGAGACTCAACTCATGACTGATTGACAGTCTGACTTGGAATCTGCAATTTTCACTCTGTTGGTCCTGTCTTTGAGCCAATTTGCAACCCACCTAGTGATGTAAGGATTGATGCCTAGTTTGGTGAGTTTATTAATGATGCCTTTGTGAGGAATTGTATCAAAAGCCTTGGCTAGGTCAAGATAGACTGTATGCACTGCCTTACCCTCATCCACAGCCTTGGTGACTGCCTCGAAAAAGTCAACCAGGTTCAGCGGGCAGCCTCTCCCCTTGACAAAGCCAGACTGTGTGAGGTCAAGAGTTTGGAGATTGCCTATATCTTTATTAAGCAGGTCCATGATGATGTGCTCCATAGCTTTGCATATCAGACTTGTTAGGCTAATGGGGCGATAGTTTCCAGGGTCTGTAGTTGCTCCCCCTTTATGGAGTGGAATGACTGTAGCAGTGTGCCATTCATTAGGGACATAGCCTGAGGTAAGGCTGTGATTGAACAGGGCACACAGATGTGGTGCCAGTTCATTTTGTAGCTCATGTAGGATGCAGCCAGGGATATTATCAGGTCCCATGGATGCTGTATTCTTGGCTTTGGACAATGCAACTTTTACCTGTGCCACGGAGATGATGGGTACCATGTTTTCTTCTGGTATTGTGATAGGGCCCTGAGGGGGGGGAGGGGTAAAGTTGGCACTGAATCTGTCAGCCAGTATGTTGGCTATATCTGTTGGCTCAGTATATGAGGTGCCATTGTGCAGTAACTCAGAGCAAATCTGGGTATTGCCTTTGAGGTTTCTGATATAGCTATAGAAGGCTTTGTGGTTGTTTTTGGTGTCAGCTGCAATTCTGCCTTCATAGCTGGCTTTAGAGGATTTGATAAGGGATCTCAGCTTTTTGTTGAGACTAATAAATGAGGTTTTCCAGTCTTGTGACTTCATTTTTCTTGCAACAATTTCTTCCTTCTGTTGTATAGTTTATTGATGGCTGGGGACCACTAAATTGGCTTCCTTTTTTTGGAGGAGAGCGTCTTAGTTCTATTTGGTATGGCAAGGTCCATGCATTTGTGTATATGCTTGTACAGTGCATTGGTGTAGGATTCGTCAGTCATGCAACTATTTTCCATTGGCATGGTTGCCTAGACATTAGCCACCTCTGTTTTTAGGAGCCCAAAGTCGGCTTTAGAGACATTTTTCAGGGTGGTCACCTTAGCGGGGGGAGTAGGTGAGATGGAGATTTCCATGGTGATCAGTTTGTGGTCAGATTTAACCAGGGAGAAATTGACTATAGATGTGGAGCAATGTTCTCCCATGTTGGTGATAACCAGGTCGAAGATGTTGCTTCCTTTAGTGGATGTCAGAATGAGCTGGTCCAGGGCATTGGGATTGATAAATTCCAGAAAGCGTTGGGCCTGTACATTGGTATTTGAATAGTTTTCCCAGTTGACGGAAGGGTATTTGAAGTTGAACTTGGTCAGCCAGAGTCCTTCTGTGTTGGCCTGGACTTCTTAGAAGTAGATGCCAAACAGGAGATGGCCCAGAACCGAGCCCTGTGAGACTCAACTTGTGACTGATTGACAGTCTGACTTGGAATCTACAACTTTCACTCTGTTGGTCCTGTCTTTGAGCCAATTTGCAACCCACCTAGTGATGTAAGGATTGATGCCTAGTTTGGTGAGTTTATCAATGATGCCTTAGTGAGGAATGGTATCAGAAGCCTTGGCTAGGTCAAGATAGACTGTATGCACTGCCTTACCCTCATCCACAGCCTTGGTGACTGCTTCGAAAAAGTCAACCAGATACAGTGGGCAGGCTCTCCCCTTGACAAAGCCAGACTGTGTGGGGTCAAGAGTTTGGAGATTGCTTATATCTTTATTAAGCAGGTCCATGATGATGTGCTCCATAGCTTTGCATATCAGACTTGTCAGGCTAATGGGGTGATAGTTTCCAGGGTCTGTAGTTGCTCCCCCTTTATAGAGTGGAATGACTGTAGCAGTGCGCCATTCATTAGGGACATAGCCTGAGGTAAGGCTGTGATTGAACAGGGCATACAAATGTGGTGCCAGTTCATTTTGTAGCTTATGTAGGATGCAGCCAGGGATAATATCAGGTCCCATGGATGCTGTATTCTTGGCTTTGGACAATGCAACTTTTACCTGTGCCACAGAGATAATGGGTACCATGTTTTCTTCTGGTATTGTGATAGGGCCCTGGGGGGGGGGTATTGCCTTTGAGGTTTCTCCCATGTTGGTGATAACCAGGTAGAGGATGTTGATTCCTTTAATGGATGTCAGAATGAGCTGGTCCAGGGCATTGGGACTGATAAACCCAGAAAGCATTGGTATTTGAATAGTTTTCCCAGTTGATGGAAGGGTAGTTAAAGTCACCCAGTATGAGAGTATTGGGTTGGACCTTGATAGATTCCAGGGTGCTTAGGAAGTTGGTATGAGAGTCTAGGGACATGTTTGGGGTTCTGTAGCAGGCTGTGACTTGTATCGCCATCTTACCCAGTGTTAGTTGTACCTGAAGTATCTCAAATGCATTATGCTGGGCTACCAGTCTAGAGATATGCATATCCTTTACAAATATGGAGACACCATCTCCTTTGGAGCTTCTGGCCATATTCTGAGACCGAGAAGTATGGAATGAGTTGTAGTCTGGGAGTGCAGGGGTGCTTTCTGTCTTTTATAACCAGGTCTCCATTACAGCACAGATGTCGACATTCTCCATTTTGAGGAATGTTTCAAGTGAGTGCATCTTGAGATTTAGACTTCTAGCATTGAGCAGCATGACCCTCAGATTACATTTGTCTGTAGCTGTTACGGTGGAATTTTGGTCTTTAGAACACTGCCTAAAAAAGGCAGTATAGGGGTGGCAAGAGCCTTAGCCAGTACCTGGCATCCCAGAGATGACAGATGCAGGCCGTCTCTGGCAAAGCATCAAAATCTGTCGATCATGTCATCCCAGGCAGACAGATACTGGATCCCCTTAGAATGACACCAGAGACATAGCCAATTGTTGAGGTCAATCATTTTGTGCCCATACTGTGGTATCATTCTGTGTGATGGTAGAGTACTGCTGAGGGCTAGGGTCCTACCTGCCTGGACCACATAATCCGAGAGTTCCATCACATCTCTTTCCATGTAGTCCATGGAGGTACATCTCAGGTCATTCACACCCACATGGACAATGACTGAGTCATATTTGTACTTGTTGTGGAGTGACCTGAGTGCATGTGTTATGTGGCAGATCCTGGCACCTGACAGACAACTGACTGTCACCTTCTCCTTATTCAGCCTAGTGAGTGGGACATCAGTGTGCTTCACAACTGAATCTCTTATGATTAGTACATTGGGAAAAGTGTTTTGCCTTAAGGGCTTGGTTTGAGGGGCACACTGTGGTGGTGAGCTATGTGTTCTTGGGTTGGTGTTGTGTTGTGGTGGTCGAGTACGTTTCTGTCTCGGGAGTCTCCTTTGTTTGGGAAAGTTTTTATTGAGAGCCTCTATGAAGGTGAGTGTATGGTTTGTGTTTCTATGTGTGGGTTGTGTTGGTTGGTGTTTTGGAGGGGTGTGTGTTCTATGTAGTGAGTTGCAGGTGTTGACCTTCTCTTGACCAGCTAGTCCATTCTTGGTTGGAATGTGCACTGCTTCCAGTTTGGTGATATAAGTGCATCTCTCACAGGTATGAGTGTTGGGAGGTAAGAGGAGAGCTTGTTCATTTGGGTCTGGTACTTCTGAATGTTTAGCAAACACTGCTTTAAGATGACTCAAATAATCTGCAGGGTCTTTCTCTTTATTTTGCCCACATGCCTGACACACTTTTGTAATTTACCAGTGCTATCCTTTTATCTATTAGTGCATTTCCTGTGGGAGTAAAATCTGTTATTTTAGCCTTTTCAAGTAACTGTATTCTTATTTTATTGTATTAACTTCCTGAAGCAGCTGGTTTAAATCTGTCAAAGTAGGGTTGTAATAGTTTTTTTTTTTTTTTTAAATCTTCCTTAAACCTTCATGGATTTTTTTTTCAGTTAGACATAGTATGCAAATCAGCATTACCCCCCCCCCCATTTTTTTAAAGGTGATGAAAGATCTTCTGCAGGGGAAATAGCCTCTTGTCCTACCCTATCATGTGAGCGGTTGTGATGTGCCACACCAGTGCTCCTGTTGGAAAGGTAGAAGCTTGTTGAGAATGATAGGAAGAAGAAGAAAGAAAAACCTTTTTTACTGCAGATGCCTGTTCTAAAGATGAGAGTTGAAACAGAGGAAGTAAGTTTAGATGTAACAGTACCACAATGACCTTGTGTTCAAAAATGCGGAACTCTGAGAAACAGCAGAATCTTTACAACAGACACCTGTACCTGTACATATAGGGGTGGGGTGCAGTAACTACTGAAGGATTATCATCCTCTTTAGACTTCTCTGCTTTTGGCCATCCTTAGTTTTTTTCCCCCAAACCTGCCAAAACAGGATAAAGGTATCCCTTTTTACTGGTCTGTACTGCTTTTTTAACATATTTTACCTGTTGCAACAGTTGTTTATTAGCATCCTGTAACCTCCTTAATTATGACTCTTTTTACTTTTAAGAGCTTTAGTATACCAAGACTAAAATACTGACATTTGCTACCCACTTACTTAATACCTTTAAGTTCATTAATTTATTCCTATCATAAGTTCCATTTAATGACAATACTCTACCAGAACAGTTCTTAGTAAGCTGAATCCAGTCATGCAAATACTTACAACTTTCTTTATTTTAACTATGATACATAAAATATGCAGCTGTTCCCTTTTCAGGGATTAAATCTTGCTTGCTTATATTTGTTCCCATTCTCTTTTTTTTTTAGTTTTTTATATGTTTTTTTTTCAAGACTTACCTTACAGATCCTGAATCCTGGCAGGTTGGAGGAAAGAAAAATATGTATATCAAGCCACACACCATTTAGGGTGGGAAGGGTAGGAATTCTGTCATCATGCAATAACAGAGGAGAGGTTTTGATCAGCCTTTTTACACAGCACCCCCTTGCTTTCATTGCATCATGAGCCCAAAAGTTACAGCACCAGCATTGCAATCGGGATAACTGTGTCCAGAACTGACCACTCTTTTGGACCCTCTGAGGGTACTTTCATACAGTCACAACTGGACTTAATTTAGCAGCAGACACATGTTTCAACATGCTGTAGGCACATAAATTTAAATTAACTCTACTTTTAACTTTTCTCTTTTTCTCTCTCTCTTTCTCTGCAGTCATAACATCACACAACAACACAGACATCTGTCGTACATTAAAGCAGCACAAAGCAGTCATGCCTCTTACCTTTTTTGTTTTGAGGGTACCGCCCTCAACACAAGGCACCTCCTTGTGTTACATTCTCTCTTTTTTTTTTGGTCTGATTGTTTTTTTTTTGTTTAATATATATATATATATATATATATATATATATATATATATATATATATATATATATATATATATATATATATATACACACACACACACATATACAGTAAGAATCTTTCCTTAGAACTAGAACCTTGAGGGTACCTCCCTCGACACAAGGCACTTCCATGTGTTTTTTTTTTTGTTATATATTAATAAACTTTTTGTTATTTCTTGTGGGAACCACCCACTATTACTTTTACATACAACAAATAAGCAAATTTCTGTTATTTCACAAGGCAGCAGACACCATACCTAATAAGCAACTCAGTCATTCAACAAGCAGTAACCTCATATACATAAAAGCAAAGACAGTCATTCAACAAAACAGTACACATTATATACTTAAAAGCAGTCAGTCGTTTAACAAAACAATAAGCACAGTGCCACCATTACATTGAACTGCAGTTTTCTAAAAGAGAGGAAAGAAAGAAAAACATTTTCCCAAAGCCATTTTCCCATCTCTAGCTTATTATGTTTGCACACCCTGAATAGTTAAGTGTCTGATCTTTGACCATTCCATACAAACAGTGTGGAATTCACAGAAAAACTTTCTGTGCTGGGCCCTTTATTTTTCATTCCACAGTGTCATGCAGCAAGATCAAAGGTCAGATTTCAAGCACAGCACCAAAATGTTAAAGTGCAGTTTAAAATATACAATAATAACATTAATTACCTTTTAGTCTTGAGTCAAGAATAACTCTTCAGGATGTGCAAATCATTTTCTTTTTATTTAAATCCACATACATCAGCACTGGGGGATTACCTTCATAGCAGTTGGTAAATCAGTCTCACCAAGCAGTAAAAATACACAGGTTTTATTTTATTTTCTTATCAGTATCATGCATGCAGATTACTGATGTTGACAAACAGGATCTCTGCAAACCTTCGTACTTCTCACTTAGTGCTACACTTGAGCACTCAACAAGGGTCTATATTAGAACACCGAACTTTCAAAATTTCGAGTGTTCTAATATCGAACCCTATTAATCGAAAATTTAAAACATTGACCATACAGAACAGCAATTTTTTTCCTAGGGAAAAAATTTGCTGTTCCAAAACACATACACACAACACAAGCGCACCAAACAAACAGCAATCCACACACATACACCTAAACTCTTACACCTAACCCTACACTAAACTATACATACACCACTAACTATCCACTTACCTTAACCAAAACCCTAACCCTAAGGTCCATCACTATCGCACAGTCACCTCACCCGCGCCCTAACCCTAACTCACCTATCCCGCCCTAACCCTCATGTCCACACAATCGAACACTTACTTGACCTGCGCCCTAACACTAACTCATCTAACCCACCCTAACCCTCACGTCCACACAATCGCACACTTACCTGAACCCGACCCATAACTTTCCACCACAGCACTGAAAATACCAAAGCAACAGAAACGGATAACCAAATTTTTTCCCTAGGAAAAAATTTGTTTTTTTGTTTCTTCGATATTTTCAGCATTTGCTGAAAACAGGTTGATATTAGAACACTTAAAATTTTGAAAGTTCGGTGTTCTAATATAGACCCCTCAGCAATCATGTTTTTAGTACCATTAATGTTTTAGAAAAACACAGGCCACCTGGCTTGTTAATCAGTCTTGTTTTCTTGACCTTGTATATTCCAGTACCAGTAACATTCTAACTCCCCAACATTCCTTGTAACTACCCATCCCAGCCTGGGAAGGTCAGAGCTTACACACAGTTTGTTCTTTCTTGCTTTCAGAAACCAGTCTTTATAACATCCCTTAACACCTTCAGCACTTTCTTTACCTTCAGTCATCTGTTACTACACTTGCAGCTTGATATTAGAATGCAGTTGTGAAACACTTAGAACTACAATAAGTATTTGTGGTTTGCATAACTATGCATCTATACTACATATCATTTTTAACATGAGCAAATATTAAATAATTCATCAAACATATTTGTGAAGAAATTGTAAGTTAATATGCATTTTGTGTAGAATAATCATGAGAGATGCATTTTTCTCTAACAGTGAGGATGTTCTATTATTTGTGAAAAAGAAATCCGCATTACAAGCAAACTCATATACAGCAATACATCAGAAATGCTATAAAGCTCTATAGCTGCTATCCTGTCACACTTAGCATGCACCATATCAAACTATTTAAAAAAGAAACTTAAAAATAAATTAACAATTCTGTTTAATTTAAACATGACTTGGCTAGGAGAATCTAAATGATACTGTAATGAAATATAGCTTTGCAGAAATTATTAAATAGCCCACAAGAACTTCCTCTAAAACCATTTCTTCCACAATTATTGATGTAGTCATAGCAAATTCCTAAAAAGTGTGTAGTGACAGTTATTCTTCCAGATGATCATGGTAATTATAACCCAGTAAATTAACAAATGAAGTATTTTGTAAAATTAACAGATAACATCTAGCACCAATGCAAAGTTGATCCTAAGAACAATATAAAAGAAGCCATTTTCCTAGATTGAGGTAGAAGGCATATCTCTACAAACATTGAAATAGCATAGTCATTGTAGACCAACAGTAAGCTTGCACAGGATCCTCAAAACAAATCTGGGAAACTATCACTACATTAAGTAGTAATCTAAGCACTTCAGGAAATAAGCAAGCCAATTTAAAGAGAGACATCTGTGAACAACATAAAAATAGCTCTTCAGTTCCCAAACCCTTAAATATTTGTTTTGACTTAACAATATAAAACTAACACATACGCACTTCACATTTCATTTCTTTGGACCACCCCTTTTTATTTTAGAAACATGACATTGAAACAGTGAGAAATGAGAATACTGAAATTAAATCTTCAAAAGATATCAATACCCTAAATTTATTAAACTTGTCACAAAGCATATAGCTAAGCACCTATGTCTCATATCCAGTTGAACCATAACAGAAGGAAATATACCTTAAGGTTTGAAATATGAACCGGTTGTTTGTACCCCTAAACTCACAAACCTCAAATGATTATCAGACTTCAGACCTATCACCATTCTATGATGTTTAGTCATAAATCCTTGAAAAAATGCTATATAACCAACTAATTTCTTATACCACAATGACCTTCTGTAAACTTCACTCTGTATATGGATGATAAGGTGTTATATAGGTCAGACAGATAAATTAAACTCCATCAAAATATGCAGCATAACTTCAGCATACTATGAAACTGCAACAGATTTTATTGCACAATTAAACTAGATCTTTGTTCTATTCTCTATTCCAGTTTGATGAATCTGAAAAGAAGTCTACCGGCTACTGACCTGTGAACTCTGGTTTAACTACTGCCGCTGTTTCTGATGAACTTTTGATTTCTAATTAAAGTTGTTAAATTATTTCAAATTGGGATTTGAAGGGGTCTCTCAGAAATTTGATGGTACCCTATTATTCTGCCCCAAAAATGAGAAATACTGAGGAATCTGCTGGCACAGTTGAGAGGTATGGGAAGAGATTACAGTAAAATACTAAAACATAATGTTACATACCTAGGCACCCAGTAAATACAACAATAACAAAATGCAGCTACACTGAAAGTGAGCTCCTTTTCTTCTTTTTTTCTTTAGCAGGAGGGAGTTAGGACCCTGAGGAGGAAACCATTAAATTGTCAGATTAGCATTTGCAACACATTTTGCAAATAGCCAACATAGCCATACTTCTGGAATTCATTATGTTTAAAAATGTTATTAAAATGTTACTGTAGTGTGTGTAATTACCTTTAAAAAGAAACGTATTAATTTGTTATATTTACTTTTTACAAAAGCAAATATTAAGAAAGGAAATTTACAAATGAGTCTCTCATCCTTTGTAATAGATGATAAGGATGATCCTCTTTCTGATTGAAGTCACTTGAAGGTCAGAGGTGCATAGCTTTTACAGACTGAGAGTAGAGTGGAATGTAGTATCTGTGTGTTTACAGTTTGACAGTGTACAGTTGCTTTTACCCTAGTTTTGCCTGGAAATGTTCTTTTTGTGTAGAAAATGACAGTTTGAAAAATATTTTAAGAATCCTGAGAATTCACATTCATTAGTCTATCCATGCATTTTTTCTCTTGAGAGATTCGTGCTATACGCATGAGAGCTATTACTTCACTGAAACTGCTCTAACCATACAGTTCATATTAATGCCTTCTAAGCCTGAAGGGCATTAATTTATTAGCTTCTAGCTCAAGAGAAACTCGCTTTAAAAACTTCCTCAGTTAATTTTCTTGCAATTAGAAAAATAAGGTACATTTGCCAGTTTCATTATCTGAAGGTGGCATCAAGTCTCCAGTCTCATTTCACCAGATGTACAGTTTCATAAGCTAAAGTCAACTACCCCTGTCACCTCATCTTTGAGGATTTTTTTGCTGAATACCTAAAAAGACCTGTTCCATCAACTGGTAATTAGAGCATAATGGATCTTTTTTACTTTCTTATTGTCACAACTCCCCCTGTATCTGAAATGGTGCATCACAAATTGTGCAAGCAGTTGAGAAAACAGGCTAGATTCTTTTCATAAGGCTGGATTTCACAGTGCAAATCACGTTGTGGAAATAGATTTATTGTTCAGAATAAGGCATCTTACTGAGATTACACAAAACCGAATCTAAAATGGCAGACTACAAAGACTGACTTAAATACAAATAAAATCAATACATTCTCATATCATCTATTATTTTGGAATATTCGCCAATCATAATTCACACTCTCTCTCATACACACACACACACACACACACACACACACACACACACACACACACACACACACACACACACACACTAAATTGACAGAAGAATAATGCAATAATCTATTATTTTCAACATGTGAATGTCAGCTCAGATGGTTACATTTCTTAACACATTTCCCATAATCTCATGCTGTAACTCTTGATAATTTTCCTTCACATAATAATATTCCCTTCATTACAGAATTTGTAATAAAAGAGAAGTCAAAACACAGCAGCAGTCTGTCTCTATCTGCATGTTTCTAACTGCACTTTTTAACAGTGTCTTTTTTTCACTCTGAAACATTCACAAAGCTCAACTACCCTTCTTATCTCAACCTTCAAATAAGCACAAGTATTCCCTTTGGCCTGGCTTACTTTTTCACAGAACACAAATATCCTTTTTGGCCTAGCTTATTGAGAAATAATTTCTGAAATAGTTCTACAAGATAAAATCCCTTTTGACTTTTATCTTTTTAGTATTTTATCCTGGTAACATAGAGAGGGTGGCCACGGTGGTACAGTGGTTAGCATTGCTGCCTCACAACAAGAGGTTCTCCGGTTCGATCCTCGGCTGGGGTGCCTTCTGTGCGGAGTCTGCATGTCCTCCCTGTGGTCGCGTGGGTTTCCTCCGGGTGCTCCGGTTTCCTCCCACATCCCAAAGACATGCTGCAGGTGGATTGGACACTCTAAATTGGCCCTAGGTGTGCGTGTGAGTGTGCCTTCTGTGGAAGGTTGGGCGCCGGGCTGGCAACTCGACACCGTAAAACTCCACTGCCATTCAATGTGTGGACAAGGTGATCCGCTGTGGCGACCCCTAACCGGGAAAAAGCCGAAAGAAGAAGAAGAATCCTGGTAACATAGAGGGAGAGTGAATTTGTTCCAATAATCCAAGGGGTTGGTTTAACATATCAAAAAAACACACACAACGGAGTAGCCAGCAAACTGCAAAAGATTTAATAGCGTTCTGGTACCTCGGCTAAAATGCCTTCAGAGGAATAAAGTTTCAACACTACCAATTACAATACTAATTAGCCCTTAAAAGGGCCACCACCATGATTATAGAAAAACATAAGCATAAATTCATACATTAAAATTTATTTCCAAATTCAAACCCATAGGTACTAAAGCTTTATAATTCAAAATAAACCTACTCTCTAACTTTAATAATTTATGTACACAATTACCCCCATTAGGCATATAAGGTTTAGCTAGTACACTGAAAAACAAGCCATCATCTTGACCCCCATGCACCTTATGAAAGTGATCTGCTATGGGGCTCTCTAAATGTTTATTCCTAATGTCCCCTAAATGTTCCAAGATACGAACCTTAATCATACACTTAGTCTGACCAATATACCATTTTGGAGGGGAACAATCACACCCCAAAATTATAAACTACCCCATAGGACTGGCAGGCAAACCTATCAGTAATCACAAACTTTTTCCATTAATAATAGAACCAGAAATATTCCTTACCCTAGAGCATACTTTACATCTACCACTCTTGAACATACCTGTTTCAACATTCAACAACCTCTTATTTTTATACCTCGAAATTTCCTTAAGATTCCCATACCTACCATATGAAAAAGTAACCTTTTTTTTGGAACAAATGTTCCAGTTCAGTATCATAGCACACAAGGGGGCCATACACTATCAACTAAACCTCTCAAAGTAGATGAAAAAGGGGAATATATAGTAAGAAAAATATATGTTCCCCTTTTAATACTTCCTCACCCTTAGCTGGCCCATAAAGTACATTTCTACTAACAGTTCCATCACCAACAAATTCACCCATAACTTTTTTCCTTTCTCAATGGTGGTTAAAGAATACCCTCTGCTTGACAGCCTTTCCTTAACAGACAAAAATTCCTGTTTAAGCAGAGAATGATCTGAAGTATGTTCAAAAGCCCTCTTAAATTCCCCAAAGGGAAGCGAGTCTAACAAATGTGGAGCGTGGGTGCTACTAGCATGTAAGAAATTGACTGCCATAGCTTTCCTGAAGGGTTTAAACTGCACTCTCCTATCCTTATTCATATATAACTGAATATCCAAAAATTGAATAGCAAACTTGTCAGTGATACCAGCAAACTTCAAACCAAAAGGGTTCTCATTGAGCAACCTGACAAAATTCCCAAATTCCTTCTCATCACCTTGACAAACAAAAATTAAATCAGCAATGTAACATTACTATGTAACAACCAAGTTAACAAAAAAAAAACCCAACTTATACAAATAAACATTTTTAAAATAAGACATAAAAATAATGGCATAAGCAGGGGCAAAATTTGCTCGCATAGCTGTCCCTTGTTTCTGTAAAACAAACAAAAAAAAAACGATTCCCAAAAACAAAATAATTATGTTTCAAGCAAACTCAAGCAAATTTAACAAAAAAGACTTCCATGGTCCTTCCCCCAACAACTTACTAACTGCTTCCAAGTCCCACCTGAGCCTAATATTACTATACAGTGATTTATGTCAACAGTGGCCCAGTAAAAATTATCCTCCCATTGCATATCTTTTATCATTTTACAAAACTCATTAGTATCTTTAATGTGTGAGGGGAATTCTGGATAAATTCCTTTTCAAATAGCTGTCCAAAAATATCTCTGCATGTTCCAAAAACAGGATATTCTGGGCCTACCTGGGGGTTCAATTAAATACTTATTTAACTTAGGCAAGGCATAAAAATACAGATCCACAGGAAATGGAATAAACAATTTATTCACATGTGCAGTTAAAAACCCCAATCTTTTACCCCTCTCTAGTATTTCTAACAATAACTCATTAAACTGCAAAACAGGGTTCTGGGTTAACTTCTCATAGTCCTCTTTCTCAGTCAATAAGTCATAAACCATCTTTGAATACTAAGCTTTTGACATAATCACCCAATTTCCCACTTTGTCAGCTTGCAAAAACACATAATCAGGAGTTTCTTCATTTAAAATTTTCAAGGCTAACCATTCCTGTTTATCCATGTTAATTTTTTTTTCTTTTTCAAAAATTTAACAAAATAATTTCCACATTTTTTTACACAGGACAGCCTCAAAATTAGTCAACACAAGAGATTTCTTTGGGGGCATAAAAGTACTATGATTGGACAAGTAAGGCACAAGTAATTTACCATACCCAGTACAAAAAAACACTATTTACCCCCTCATCAACATCAGTATCACACTCGTTAACAGAGGAAAACATATCAAATCCAAAAACATCAGCAAAATTGTTATATACAGATAAATTCAATAAAGAATCATCAGAGTCACAAACATTTTCTTCACCGGACAAACTAATCTGTTCTTTTTGCAGGTCAAAGAATGCCGATAAATGTAGTTTATGACAAAAATGCTTAATATCAAAAATTACATAAGCACAGGAAGGTAACTTAGTAGGAACAAATTTAGTTCCCCTACGTAACATCTTCTTCATTACAGGTGTATATGCCTAATCAGGTAATTTTGTACATAAATTATTAAAGTTAGAGAGCATGTTTATTTTGAATTATAAAACTTTAGCACCTACGGGTTTGAATTTGGAAATAAATTTTAATGTAATAATTTATGCTTATGTTTTTGTATAATCATGGTGGTGGCTATTAAATCTTTTGCAGTTTGCTGGCTGCTCTGTTTTGTGTGTGTGTTTGTTTGGTTTAACATATCCAGATTAGGGTTCTGTGGATTCAAGATGGTCCCTAATTGTGCCATAATGGGGAACTATATGGCATCCCTTCCGACAAAGTAGCCCAACTCATTCATGATGCTTGTTACGAGAGCATTTCTATTTTAGTCATAAACTCCTTCCCTTGGTTGCTGACATGAGCACTGACATTACCAGGAGTTCCTCCTATACTTTACCCTGTATATGCATGCTTTCACATGCATGCAAAGAGAGCTACCATAACCATCTTGAGTATATTAACTCCTTGTCCTCAATTCTTGCTGCATCATCAATACTAGAAATGTCTATGCATGCAGACAGCAGTTTGCTAATGGGGACATCACTCCCTTTCTCCAGTATATGAGAGCTGATGTCAGCTGTTCATTCCCACCCTCTGCTAACATGGTTCCTCCAATGCCTGAGCTGCTACTCAAACTCAGGTTGTCTAGTCAGAGTCAAGACTGTATTTCTGTGTATTGTAGAACCATGGTAGTTTTTTCTTAATTATATATTCTGCATGCTGTTTGGAAACCTAGAGGTAACCATCAATTCTGTACTAATCTCATCTTTAAATGGTACTACCTTCTGTGACCTCAAGGGCATTGCTAATATTCCAGCTGTCAAATTATTTTCCAGTTTCACCCCACTCATCCTCCATTTTGTACCCCCTCACACATCCCCTGTCAAAATCATTCTGGACCAAGTCTTTTCAGCACTTTCCAAAATTAAAAATAGTAGTTACATGGGTCCTGATAGTATCCTTAGATGTTTGCTAAGAAGCACTTTGTCTCACCTAACAAAACTTCTCTATCAACTTGTCAGCCTAACTCTAATACTAATTACATCCCTAAGGTCTGGAAAGTAGCTGCCATGGTGCCCTCACACCAACGTGGTCCCTCTACAAAGTCTGACAATGGGACTTACAAGCCTATTAGTCTCATCTCACCAATATTATTTCCAAGGCTATGGAACATTCTACAACTAAACTAATGAAGACTGGCACAATCAACCCAGTATCCTTGGATACATACCAGTTCAGCTTTGTCTGTTCAACCTGGCTGACTTTTTCAAAACTGTTACTGAGGTCAAGGATAAGTGGCATACAGTCCATACTGTCTACTTGGACCTTGCCAAGACCTTTTTTTACTATCCCTCAAGCTGGGATTATTGACAAACCCTCCTAACTCAACATTAACCGACGCATAGTTCACCAGATAGATAACTGTGTATCTGACAGCACCCATACCATTAATGTTACAGTATTTGCTCTTGTAGACAGAAAAGCAAGATCAGCAGTGTCCTTCAAAGCTCTGCCCTGGACCTCCTCATCATTGGTAAATATTTCTCTGACATGAAAGCTAATATCAAGGGAATATGACTAAGTAAGTTTGCTAATGACTACAAACTGAAGATGATTATGAAATACCATTCTGATGCTCCTATTCTCCAGCAAGGGCTAGAACAAACAAATATTGTGTCTGTGCATGATGTATCATGGGCTTTATTTATTATTATTTATTTATTTGTTTATCATCTGTATTTGTTAAAAGGGGTAGTGCATTGATCTCCATGAACCTTCTTCAGGCTCATCCCAGAAGCACTGTCTGGTTAAGTGACTTGCTCAGAGTCACACAGTTAGGCAACAGGTACTGAGGGAATCAAACCCCAGACAACTGGACTGCAGGAAACTATGTGTTAACAGCTCCTTAGTCCTATGTGTTAACTGCCAGACAGGCTTACCTTTAATGCTAAGGAGTACAGTGTAATTTCCTTTGATAAATCTTGCATCACTACCACACATCAAATAGATAACATTCCACTTAAATCTGACACAGTCATCATGGACGTGGGTACCTGTGTTGATAACAACCATATTTGACTGCCACATCTCCGTTGTGGGTAAAAATCCTTCTACTTTATATTGCTTATCCTTTGTGGTGTTTACTCAAGATCCAAAGAAGTAAAGTCTAATTTTATTCCTTCCTTATTAGGCTCATAATGTAATATAATACCCACTTCAGCATGTACCTTACTAAGCACCTAAACCAACCCAAAAGACTGTGATGTTTTCTCATTAAAAAAAAAAATTTGGGTCTCAGTACCACTGACTACTTTGATATATTCAAAGCCCCCCCCCCTTCTCTCTACTCACTTTCATATAGGTTCCTGAGGGCTGACTTCTGTTTAGCCTTACATCTATACATGCTATGTATGACCCAGTACTCTGCACTGCAGGTAATAGTGCAATTGGTAAAGCAAACACCCACTCTATTCCACCACATCAACAACACAAGATGATATGATAAGTACCCATTCCAAAGTATCTGCTATTTCTGGATAGATTACCCTTACATATCAAGCACAGTACTTCCCTACCAACCTTTAAGACCAGACTTGAATGGGTGAGGAAATATTTTCACCTTGGATATGTGGAGAAAATAGATGTGATGAGGGACATTGCTAGTCTCCCACCTGTACTGAGTGATGTGGCTGAGCATGTGGATAGTCTTCTTGGCAAGAAACTTTGTAAGAACCTAAGAACCTAATTCATTTTTTTTTTCTTTACTCTAAGATTGAGCAACTTGAAATTTACTATATTTAGATACTTCCCATACATATAAAATAGGCATTTGACTTCCCTCTACACCTCCAGCCAGGGACCCTAGTTGAAGTGCTGGTATTTGCAGCAAGCCTGAACATCAATGCTTCTTTCATCAGGTACTACAGATAGCTCTGATGTTATGAATCTGATGACTACTATGATACTTTGAAGGTTTGTACTTTCTAAGTAAAAAATAAATAAATATATAAATATAACTAGATATATGTTGCCAATCAACTATCATGTTTTTGAAGGTGGGAGGAAGCCAGAGTACCCAGAGGGAACCCATTTGGACACAGGAAGAACATGCAAACTTCAACGACAGTGATTAGAAGTCAGAAATGAACTCTAGAACTCTGAGGCCAAGATTTTACCAGTGAGCTACCATGTAGTTAGATGAAGCATAACTGTAACAAAACAGACTGAATGCTTAACTCTGTGGAGTTATTACTATGTCATGAAGCATCATATTATTGACTTCTACTATGAAAATCAAGCATGATCACCGAGAATCTATTTCAGTGAACAATCTCAGTCAAATCACCCCTAACAGAAAATTGGAACCCCCCCAACTCTCCACCCCATCTGAACCTATATATACCATCTCCAAGGGTGCACAACACTGAGGAAGTGAGAAACTCCCTAAATCAGCAAACAGCAATCTTGAATAATTGCTCTTAACATGACTGAGCAAGTGATTTAAGATAAAAGACTGTGTAAGAAAAAACATAATGCAATGCACTTTCAAATATTTACAGTTCTACATACGGGCTAGAAATAACATTTTTGTAAAAGATATTAATAATATATTAGGCTAACAGTATGAAGTAATAGTCCACCTGCTTAAAATAAACAGTGTAACGCTATACTAAGAAAATGTGAACTGTAACAATGAGAAAAACAAATGTATCACGCTAATTTTATACAATTCTAAGAATACAGTGTCTCAGAATAAAAGGGAAAATTATTTTCTATTATCTCTGAGTTACAGTGACTTTAGAGTTAGGACATTTAGAATGTGTGGATGCAAGGGCATAAACTACCCTTTCTCAGCACAAAGCATTGGGACTTTTATATTGCTTGATATCTCCAAATTTCTTAGTTTGTAAGTAGTGGTTCAATATTTACATACATTCAGCTCCAGTGGCATACAGGGATAAAGAGATGACTACACCCAGGTTAACAGCATTGAAGTAATGGCTCTGGCACTTGATGAAGCTGGGGGGGGGGGGGGCGGATGTGGCATTCGTAAGTGGCGCATATGTTACACACTGCAATAATCCCTTGCAGGGGGGAACTGAGAAAATGCATATCCTGGGGGGGTAGGTTGGTTGCAACTTTCAGACTGTGTGTATGGGACCATATGCTCACAGGGGCCTCCTCGATGATGCAAGTAACTGATTGCCGCCAACCAGGGGAGGAGTGGGGCTAGAGCCATTACAAGAAAAAATATCCTCATAGCTGGCAAGCTACTGAGGACACAAAAACACACGTGTCTGCCTGTATGACACATCCCTGACATCTCTAATCCTTGTACAAGAAAATGAATGGGCAAAAGTCCAATAGGGGGTAGCTGGATAGTTGACAGGCAATGAGGCAAAAATTACAGAGAAATAAATGTACACACTTAACCAGTAGATTTTAAGTCAGCTTTCTTGTTTTATGGTTTAATAAAATATACTATAAAGCGTAAATGGTGTACATTATACTTTTTGACAGAACCTAACATCTACTTTTTATTAAAACTGTAAGAATTTATATGACTCATTAATGCAGACATAAATCTGGAGGTATCAAAACTATAATAGATTGTTGCACTCATTATTTTTTTCCATACAGTAATTATATTTATTTATTGCATATGAAAATTAATATATTCTCATTTAAGTGCAATTCCAGTCACTTCCTTATGTGCAATACCACCCAATCTCACCTCTGTGTACAGTGTACTTTTCTTTTCATGTGTTAATTATCTAGCAGTTAGTGTTGCCCAATGTAATAAATAGTGTACAAGCATGTGTGACAGCTACTTAGATATTTAGCTTTGTTCTATAGTTATTGCTTAATTCTTTAATACCTATCACGTCTGGCTTTTTGTGTTTGTTTTCTCCCGTAAAAGAGCTGATACTCGAAATTTCATTTAGGTAGCACTTGTGTTTCCAAAATGACGATAAAGTTTCTTTGAATGACTTTAAAATAATGGAATGAGCTGGAAATATCTGGAAGAAACTGGAATGACTGTCTTTTTCTGTTAATTACCAAAAACTGTGCTGAACAGGTGCCAGTCTCTCCTTTATGTGCCAAATTGTCTTGTATATTTCAGAATAAGGTATGCAAACACTGTGGTTTGTTTAAGAAAGCTTTATTATGTACAGTAGAAGTAGATGTCAACATCTGAACACTGTCTCCATTAACAGTGCTGATAAAATGAAATAGTCTGTAGCTTCTGCATTCATATTCTTCATAGTCCTTTCCTCCTGAATATTATAATTAATACTCTGGATGTTGGATATTCAACCTGACATCTGCACTCATACTTGACTGTCTGTACTGCAATGAGTTTCTACATAGTCCAAACGAAATAACTAACTGTGTCTGAAGTATTTCCTAATAATCTAAATGCCTCTTTAGCCTTGGTTCCCAAGCCTTGTACCATACAAACAAAATGCGTTTGTACTCAAATGAACTGCACATTCTATTCTTATCAGTATTCTTGTCTGAAGGTTATTTTCATTGATTGAAAGTGCATTCACTGAAACTGCATGCACACTGTGAAGGCCTGCTTTAATATGGCTGCATTTCTAGACTTATGCAAAAAGAATACTGTATTTGTGTACTTTAATGACACATAATATTTATGCTGCACTCTTCTTTTGCATGAGATCAGAACTTTTGACTGCACTGTCACTTTTAAAATGTAGCATTGACTTTAAATTCTATATTTTGTGAACTAGCAAAACATCATTTAATATTTGTGAAGGCTTTTCTGTCTCTGTATGTATCAATATATTATTTATGCACTGCAACACTTTACTACCATAATTCACAGGTCTTAACAACGTCTGCTAAACCAAAAACAATAACACAAAAATTAATTTCCCAGATCTGTAACTGTAAACCCTTTATTCTGAGAATTAACTTGACTGTTATTTCTGTTATACCATACACAACATGTGCTTCCATAATGGTAGTACTAGCCTAAAACTGTTACCCCCCCCCCTTTACTGGCCATTTCCAGTCTGTCTTTGATTTTCTGAGAATAAGATACTGTTTCTGAAAATGTGGTAACTTGACTGCCTACACTTTGGCTGTGGCAGCTGAACTGGAATTTATTTTATCTTTGACATATAAATCTGTGTGCTCCTCTGAAGGCCTGCTTTAATATGGCTGCAATTTTCCAAATCCTATACATTTGCACAATCTACTGCACACAAATTCTTATGAGTACCATCTGTGTGCATAACTATACATTGTGTAGTATTTTTATTTTTCCATACAATCTTACTGGTCTAAAATACTGGTCACTGCTGTAACCTTTGTCCCTTCAAATCCTAACATAGCTGCATTTGTGTACTCTAGAAGAGGTCTGTTTGCAACTGAAATTGATGTGTTTGTATTAATCAGTACATTATTCCATAATTTCTTTTCTGTAAATGCTGAAATATTATCATTTTTCTCAACCTTAAATAATGACAGATAAATAATCTGGTTGGTGCTGGACTGCCAACACCCTTTATAGATAACATGAAAATCCTTTTTTATAGAACTAGTAAACACTGACTGGAGCTACAGTATGCATTTCTTCTTTGTTTTGCCCTGAAATCTCTATATCATTTATGCTGCTGTTTATTAAACTGATCAAAAGTTGCGCTCTGATCCCTCCTTCCCATCCCCCATGCAATATTTGCACTGGCTTCTGAAAACAATAAACTAGAATTTATTACATTATGAACATCTGAACTTAAAATAATGTGAACTTGAGACAGTGCAAATATTTGCTTCTTGTTTTGTCTGGAAATCTGCATGTTACATACACTGACTGTATTGACATCTATATTTGCAATACTGCAAATTAACTGTGCATTTTGAATTACGTGTGCTGGAGCATTTACACTGATCTCTGAAGACCATAAACAAGAATTTGTGTTATTTAAGTCTGAAACCATACTGAAAGAAGTTGACTCATTATGTGAATCATGAGACAGTGTCCATTGCAGTCTACATTTGTGATTTAACCCTTTTGTGTCTGGAAAGATTTAACATTCTTTGAAATTTAAATGAACATTTCTGGAACACAGTTTTTTTGACTGCTTTACCCAGTTTTTAACTTTAAATCATACATTTACTGATGCCTTTACTGTATAAGTTCTGTTTGACATATTTATACAATTTTCATTTACTGATGGTTTTAAACTTTTCTGAGATGTACTGTCTGACTTAGCAAGAAAATACATTGTAATAAAAATGAATGCTTATATAAGGAAAGTTGAAGTTGCTTTAAGAACATGGCCTGGCATTTTGCAGCTTTTTCAAACTCCGTCTTGCTCCTTTGCTCTGTGATGTCACATTGGAAACTTGTAAGGCTGTCATCTGCTTTGGAGATGGTGACGTTTTCTGATGCGTTGCTGTTAAATATATGTCCTTTACATAGGTATCTTGGAGAGTCTAAAGTTCTTTGAGACTTTACTGTAGATTTTCGGAAGTAATTCTAAAGGAATACTGCTGAAGTTCTTTGAGACTTTACTGTATATTTTCTAAAGTAGTGTTCTGAATGAAGACTGTTGTTCTGTATGTTACATGTAGTCTCATAGCCGGCCTTAGGCATAGGCCAACTAAGTGGCCACCTAGGGCGCTGCTCTAGCAGGGGTGCTTTTCCAGTATTTATTTGGTGTAGTAAGATAAGGATGGGGGCACCAGGTAGTGTGGTGGGGGGCGCCATGGAGCCCTTCTGCCTAGGGCACCAATTGACCTAAGGCCGCTTCTGTGTAGTCTGATTGCTAATAAGGTTGCTATGGAAGGGACTTATTTTAACTGCAAATATTGCTCCCCCCATTGATGGTTGCCATTGTAAGAATTGATATAGTTGCTAAATACTGGAATAAGATAGAAGTAACTAGAATGAGGCTGGGATGACTGTCTTAATCTAATTACCCAGAATTGTGCTGAACAGGTGCCAGTCTCTCCTTTATGTACCAAATCTTCTTGTACATTTCAGATTAAAGTCTGCAAACACTGTGGTTCAGTTAAGAAAGCTTTATTATGTACAGTGGAAGTAGATGTCAACAGTATCCAAATACTGTCTCCAATAACACCACTGATAAACTGAAAAAGTCTGCAGCTGCAGCTTCTGCAATCATATCCTTCATATTCCTTTCCTCCTGAATAGTATAATTAATATTCTATAATGCTGGATATTTCACCTGACTTCTGCACTCAAACTCAATTGTACTGCAATAAGTTTCTGCACATGAGTTCAAACTAATTCAACTAACTGTGCCTGAAGTATTTCCTAATAATACCAAAACCCTGCAGGTTTCTACACACCTTTTAAGCCTTGGTTCCCAAGCCTTGTAACATACCAACAAAATGTATTTGTACTGAAATGTACTGCACATTATGTTCTTATCAGTATTCTTGACTTGAAGCTTATTTTCACTGATTGAAAGTGCATTCACTGAACTGTATGTACACTGTGAAGGCTTGCTTTAATGTGGCTGCATTTCTAGCCTTATGCAAAGAGAGTACTATATTTTTGTACATTTAAATATTTGATCTTACAAAAATGAAATATAAATATTGGACATTACTAGGCAAAATGACAGCTGCAATGTTACTAAACAGTTTAACAGTAATACTGAGATCCAAATATAATTAGAGTTAAAAATGGTAGCGTGTTTATTTAGATTTGTTCTTTAGACTAAAAAAAAGACAATTACTCATTCTTCTGAAATTGATCTTACTACAACCACTTAAAAGATTTTCTAAGTTTTGAAGCTCTGAACGCCGTTGTGGTTATTAGCCTAGTAAACACCTATGAATCTGTGAACCTATGAAATCCAAAGAATAGTGCTTTTGCTTTGGGTATTGTGACATTTTTATTTTTCACAAAATGCCAACAGACATGGGTTTTAAAAGCAATAATTTACTGACAGAAAAAAAATCCAGAACAAAGGCAGGATCTAGATTATCTTTGTACATGAAATATGTTCTCATTTCCATAATCTTTGCATGAACTTGCTCAAGTTCAAGTCCAAGCATTGCTCTGCCATGGTAAAAAATCCCTTCTTCTACATAGCTTTAACAACAATATGCACTAGGTTCATTTGTAACCATCTTGATTTTTTTCACTTAATGCATTTAACTCAATTTCTTTCTCATGTCTTGAACTCTTCTTTTCTTCACGCCGCCATATTTCTCTTATCTGGCTTTCTCTTTAGCTTTATGTAGGCGAGACATTTCCTTAACCTTCTCCCCCTTTTCAGTTTTTATGTTTTACATGTTTGGTTAATTCATCTTACTCTGACTTGATTCAGAAAACTATATATTCTTAAGCAGGAGAAAAGTGTCAGGTTTTGTTGTTAATAGCCTTAATGTTGTCCTCCATTTCCTGCAGGTTTGTCTTTAGTAAATCACCAGTGCATCTCTGTGCCTTAGTTAATCACTGTCAAACTTCAAGCTCTAGTATTTTGAATTTGTGTTTAGTATTGCAGTCTCCACTCCTTGAATTTCCTGTTGTAGGTCATTTTTTCTTCTTGCTTTTTATGCAACAAATGTTCATTGTCAGACTATGCTACCTAATATCACTGTCGTTCTTGGAGATTAGAGGCTAATTATGTACAACCTGAATCTAGTACAGCCTCAGTTTCTCTTTTGTTTTTCATCCTCTAGTTTGAGTTCAGTTTAACATTTCCTAACTTTGGTGCATGAAATTGCTCATTGTACCAAGTGATTGTTTAAATTAAGGCTTCAACGAGTTGCATTTCTTCCAGCAAACTACTTGCTTTGTTATAGTCAGTCTATATGCCATGATTGGATCTCAATCAGTTTCTTTTCAGAGACCCAAGAGTCTATGCACCTTTCCCCTCCATTTGCATGCAGAGTCAGAATCTGGGCTCATGATAATAGCTCAGCCACAGTGTCTTACAGGTGCATTAGACTTATGCAATTTCAAATGAATACCATCTCCTTTAGCCTACACCACAGCCACATGAGGGTTCAATTTTAAATGACTTCAGCTAAAACCATCAGGTGTATTTTGCTTTCTGTCTTCACTTAGTGTCTTAATAGCCTCTGTTCCTTTCTTACTAGCTCATTCAGTCATTTCATCTGTATTTTATTTACCCTTTTTCTCCAGTGTGTATACACACACACACATTCCAGACCCAGACAAAATGCATGCTAACATTTCATTCGAAATCAGACAGCTGGTTGAGAACCTCTGCATTTTTCAATTTTATATTCTCTCTTATGTACCAGCTAGTATAGTGTTTCCTCACGAGCCTTGAAGAATATGCTCGCCCTCTGGATGACTGAACATTTTGTTTACCTTATTCTGACTCCTATGCTTAGATTTTTGTTAGCTCACATACCTTGCAGGGCAACTATTTTTCTTCTCTCCTGCAGTACCAGTGTTTTCATTTCGTATGCTTTTCTTCCAAATCTTATATCTGCCAACTGATTGCATTTAACTCAGTTTCTTAAAGCATTTATACTTCTTTACATTTTCACTGAAACAGAGAAGACTTTTTCCTGAGCAATCTGGCCCACTCATGTATTTCCCCATGAAACACATCTTGCATTTTATATTCTCAATTTCAGTCTACCCTTTTGTGGTACAAACTGGGCAACAGTATCTTGCTTTTGCTTTAGAACAGAAACTTCTTTAACCATCTCACTGTGATGAGCCAATAGTCTTTTTCAAAGTCCTTAAGTTTGTTCTCAGAATCTCCTAGTCATTTTTAATCACTTAGCATCTTCTAAGGAGTTGTATTTTGTGGCTCATGTTTAGCTTGCAGGTTCTGGAACTTGTCTGTCTGATCAAGAACAGTACTGCTGATAGTCTGCAGGTTCTGCAACAATTCAACCTTATCATTCTGGAAGCGTGAAATTTCAACCAGACTTTTTAGCTTTTCAAGTACAAACACTGTGTTTGAAAAAAGCATTCTTCAGTTCCTTTTGGCCTAACTTTGCCTATTCTTGGTAGTCTCTTCAGAATTGCTCCGCTAACTTCTATAATTATCCATCTTTAGGAATTGCAACTTTTACATCATTCTTTCTCTTCACAATGTAAAAACTGCCACAATTTTTACAAGTACTTCAAAGTTCACTGGTTCTCCTCAAAACGTTAACAAGTGTCTATATCATTGCATTCCCTTTTTAAATATTTTTTTCTGGTGTGGGATAGCTCAGTAACAGCACACATTTCCCTGACATCTCCACCATATGTGACACAGTACAGTTTATTTTTTTTTTTAAATGCCAACAGACCTAGATTTTAGAAGTAAAAATGTTTTACTTAGTGAAAAATTACTAGTCAGGGTGAAGATGCAAACCACTATGGCCTCTTTGTAGTTTGGCAACAGCTCTACATCAGTCTATCTTGTCTTTTTACTTAAAATATGTTCACTGTGCTATAATTTATAAAAAGCCCAAATATAAAGCAATATCAGAATTTGTATTCCTGAGATAAACTAAGTTGGGAACATAAACAGTTTTTGAAAGTATTAGTTGAAGCAGTTAACACAAAGAAACAAACTCAGTCGTGAATCTACACTTCCCTTCTTTGGTTAGCAAGAATTTCTTCCATCGTTTGAGTTCTCTGGCAGGGACATAGAAGCTCTTTTAGTTTCCATATTTCACCAGGCAGAAATACCTTTACACTAGAGAGGGTCTTCTCTTGGTAATTCAACTCACTTAAATTAATGTAGCCATAATTTTCTAAAAAATATATCAGATAGCATCTTCTGCTATTTAATTTTCTCTCTCTTGTCTGAATTCATCATCCAGATTTCCAGTTGTTTCTATCCACATTCATCTAGCTTAAGGCTTTCCGATTCAGGACCAAACTGGTAGCTGAAATACCTGCCCTCATCTATGTAATCCCTTGAGTCCTCATCTAAACAACCCATTGCTATATATAGAAAGCATTTGATTATTCAGATTTTATTTAGATATAAAAACTCTTTTTTTCTGAAACAGACTGCATGATACTTGATGTTAAGATATTAGTCTGTCTATTAGGCATACAAGTTTAAGCATGTCAGGTTTTAAAAATGCAACCTACTCCATGCTACATCTTTGTTAGGGATTAATCAACATGTCAGGTACTGCAAAGTCACTTGGCTTTGCTGTGTTCCTCATAGTGCAGCTGGACTGTTAAGTCGCAGTAAATACACAGCCTGCTGTAGATTTTTGCACATTTGTTTGTTAAAATATACAGTTTGAAATACATATGTACAACACATGTTAGCTCTTACATTACTGATGGCAGAAATGTATATGCTGTTTTCCCCCCTCCAAGTGTTAAATATTATAAACAGCTTTTAAGAGTAACACACATTAATTCACAAATGCTTTTTTTCTGTTTTTGCACATAGGGTTAGGATTAAAAGTAACTCACATGTCTTGTTTAAATAAAAAGTAAACGTTACTTACATTCTAGTCAATGTGTAGCTATTAATGTCAATTGTAGAAAAAAGATAACAGACATTTTGCACCCTACCTTTTTGAATTTGTCATTTCTAAAGTTTACAAAAACAAGGCTAGCATATTCTGCATAGCAGCATAATTTAACGAATGCTTTTGAGCTCTCTGTGAGAAGTAGGACATAGTACAGTTGTGTAAGTTGAACTTACCATAACAGTAGATATTTGAATGATCACTACTGCAGTAAGCTTGGCTGTATGGGTTATATCCTGCCAAGGGCATAACATTGGTTCAGCTTGCAAAGCTTCAGGGCATTTTCCAGATGCCCAAACTGTCAAGCAGCTCGAGCTGAGTTAAGGACCTGCATCCAAAATCCCAGTCTCTCCTTATTTCTTGAATTCTTCCCTCCCCTGTTTTATCATTATCTCTTTCCACATTGAATTACAGTTTTCTGCTTATGTTACATATACAAGCCTTAAATGTACAGCTCTAAAATGCCCCTTCAAATCAGGTAATCATAAATCATCTTGTCCTATTGGAAGGATCAATTTATCTCACTTGACTCTCTCTCTCTTGTTCCTTCCCAGAAAAATCCTTCAACTTTTTATTAATTATTGTCCACAACTTCTCCTCTGAGTAATATAAATATGCCTGACTTGTATAGTCAAATAAAAGGACTAAAAACATTTTCACTGCTTGTATCTTCCTATCCATATCCATAAACAAAAGCTTCCAGTTTCTCAGCTTTTTGTATTATCTTTTATTTAGTCTCTTCCCACATATCCTTAACTGCCAAAACAGAATTGTTTTTAACCCATACTACTAAGTACTTCATTTTATCATGCACCCACAAATATGGGCATTGCTGAACCAATTCATGTGTGGTACATAGTTTACAGTTATAGCTTTTTTTTACCTTCATTAATTTTATATTAAAAAAACTGAAACTGTCTCAGAATGTTCCTCAACACTGAGATGTCCTTTTCTGGTGTTATCAGCTACAAAATAATATATTGGAAAATAAAGCCAACTTATCTTGACTACCATACCAGTTATATCCTTGAATTCTGAATCCCTTATTTTCTTTTTGAGTGGTTCTAAATATAAAGAAAATAACAATGGAAAAGAGGACACCCCTACCTGGTTTCTCTGTTCAGACACAAATTGTCAGAAAGGAACCTTTTCACTTTAATTTTTGTCTCAGATCCCTCATTTAATCTCTTAATAAACCTTATTATTTTACCAGGGAATGCAAATATTCACACTGCTCTACTCATAAAATCCCAGCTTACTCTGTTGAATGCTTTCTCTGCACCAAGACCCACCAACAATAGCAGTTTTTGCCCCCTAAACTCTCATTCCCTCTGGACTTCATTGCTCTATAAAAGTTGTCAAACGTGTGCCTCCCCTCCACAAAACTAAATTGATCCATATCTATCAATCTTGGTGATATATTTGCCATAGTTTTAGCTATTATAGACATAATTACTTTATAATCGTTTCAGATTGAAATGGGCCTATATGAAGCTGGATCTGATTGGTCTTTACTGTCTTTATATATTACAGCCACCACAGCTTTCTTCTAGGATGTTGGTGCTGCCCTCCTTTTAAAATACTGACAAAAAACCTCCATGATCTTTATCACTTTCTTCCCTCCTGTCTTCCAAACTTCCACAGGAATACCATCTATTCCTGGAGACTTTCCTGCAGAGTGATTCTGCATTACTGTTTTATATCATTTCCTTTTATCTTAACTGTTAATTGTTGAGCCTCATCTACTTCTAACTTTGGCATATTCATGTTTTCCATAAATATTTATATTTGTACTCTTTCTTGATTTCCATATGTCTCTGCTTTATTCAAATGTTCACAAAATTTCTGAACTGTTTCTAATACCTCTATAGAATCTCTGGTTATTTTTCTTGTTATAAGCTTCCCAAGTTTGGCAACAACCCTTTCTACTTTCTGTTGCCTAAGTTGTTGTTGTTGTGTCTTTTGGCTTTTCCCGGTTAGGGGTCGCCACAGCAGAACTCCGGTCCACTAATGATCGGCAGTAGATTTTTACGTGTCGAGTTGCCGGCCCTGATGCACAACCTTCAACGAAAGTATGCCCATTCATGCATGTCTCCACACAGAAGATGCTCTAGCTGAGAATTGAACAGGACAACGTCTTACTGTGAGGCGACAATGCTACCGCAGCAGCACCACCGCAGCTTTCTGTTGCCTAAGTCATTGTGCTAAATGGTTTTTTTTTGTTTTTTGTGCTCTGGAGTTATCAAAAACAGTTGTGTAACAGCAATCTTTCTAAACTCTATAGAATCTCTGGTTATTTTTCTTGTTATAGGCTTCCCAAGTTTGGCAACAACCCTTTCTACATTCTGTTGCCTAAGTTGTTGTTGTTGTTGTTGTGTCTTTCGGCTTTTCCTGGTTAGGGGTTGCCACAGCAGAACTCCGGTCCACTAATGATCGGCAGTACATTTTTACGTGCCGAGTTGCCGGCCCTGATGCACAACCTTCAACAAAAGTACGCCCATTCATGCATGTCTCCAAACAGAAGATGCTCTAGCTGAGAATTGAACAGGACAATGTCTTACTATGAGGCGACAATGCTACCGCAGCACCACCACCGCAGCTTTCTGTTGCCTAAGTCATTGTGCTAAATGTTTTTTTTTTGTTTTTTGTGCTCTGGAGTTATCAAAAACAGTTGTGTAACAGCAATCTTTCTAAACTCATGCACATAATCCATATACTCTCTTATTTTCTCTTTAGTATTCTGAAGTTGTGCCTCTTCTTGTTCTGAGAGAGTCCCCTTATTCTGCTATACTTTAACCTTTGTCAGCCACCTAACTAATTCCTGTTACTTCTTAACCATACCACTTTTTCTTTTATTTCTACCCTGTTTTTAAATACCACATTAATTTAATGCCCTCACTAGATATAACCTATAACTTCTGAAGATTTTTTTTATATCTTCCCTAATAACTCACAAGTAATTTCCATGACCCATTCCTTAAAGCTCTCTCTTTTTAACAGGTAGGTGGGGAAGTGCCAGTGTCTCATTTTTACTTGTTATATTTTCCCTTATAGGTCCCCCAGATACATACTCACTGTTGCAAATCAAATTCCAGTCCCCACCTATAACTAATATTCACTGCTGAGAGCTGATTATTTCTCCCAAAATTTTCTTAAGCTCCATAAATGGCAGTTTTAGGTGGAATATAAATATATGCCAGAGTAATCCTCCTTCCTTGCCAGTAGTCCCTTACTACCACAAATCTACCATTAATATCGTTTTTTTTCCTTTTCCATCACTATTGGAGCTCTTCTAGCAATTAGTATAAGTACTCTCTTTTTCTTTGTTCCTGATGCTCTGCTGAATATCCCTACTGAAATCACTTCTTCATCAAATCCAGATGCTCACTTCTTTACAAATGTGTCTTCTGTAGCATTGCTAGTGGCACTCTGCATTTCTTAATTCAGTACTGTGTCATTTTTCTCTATACATGTGAGGCCATTCACATTTCAAAATAATATGGAGAAACTAGCCATTATGATTAGAATGTATTATCCCCACCTATTACATATGGCAGCTTTTTTAAAATGTTTATTTCCAGCTTCTGTGTTATGTGCACCCACTAATGTTTGGCAGGTTGATCTTTTATACAGTTTTTTTCTTATCATCTATATTTGAATCTATGTCACATTTTACAAGACTTCTTGTTTTACTGAAAACCCTTAAACAGAAAAACAAACAAACACACCCATAACCTGTTAAGCTTAAAACAAATCCACAAAACTAAGCACATCTTCAAATAATCAAGTTAAGAACAATCATCCCAAATTCCAGTTGCACACACAGGCATTACATAATCTTACATTAAGTTTATCCATGCTAAGACAGATCTTATAGCAGGTGCTCCTAACACTAATTGCTGATTATTCTTGTCTTATTTTCATTCCCCTCTTAGACGTGAAAAACAGCGGGTCTATATTAGATATTCGAATGCTTAAAAGTTTGAATCACTAAAGAATGAACTTTATTGATCGAACGCTGAAAAGTTCGAATATCTATAAAAAGAATATTTAAAAAAAAAGAAGAAGTAAAGGGTTTAAGCAGAGGGGCAAACCCCCCTGCACCCCCTACACCCCGATACTTAAATATGCCAACTCTGAGATTGCACTTCAGTATGCTACAGTGCGGAAACAAAAAATTTCCCATTTCCTACACTGTAACGTGATCTTGGAGTAGGTATATTTAAGTAGCGTGGGTGTGGGGGGGTGCATGGGGCTCACCCCCCTGCTTACACCCTTTAGGTTTTCTTTTATTTATTTATTTTTTAAATTTTTATGTATATTCAAACATTTAAGCGTTCTATCACTAAAGTTTGTTCTTTAGTGATTCAAACTTTTAAACGTTCAAATATCTAATATAGACCCAAAAACAACTTATATGCTTTCAGAAAACATTAACTTTTAGCCTTAAAAATGATCTGGCTTTTATTACTTGACCCTATAGTCGGCTTGTCTCCATGGAAACACAAGTACAAATTCTACAACTGTCCTCATCTGCACACCTCTCAACTTACACTGAACATTTATTTGCCAAAGGAAAACTTTTCAATGTCCTCTTATTTACTTGCTTACACACAGAAAAAATTATTAGATTAAGACAAGGGCTTTAATCCAGACATTTTACCTATGCAAAATTAAGGCTAAACATATCAACTTCACATATATTATAATCTGTGCACTTTTACACTCTATCTCCTCTTCAACAACTCAGGATTACAGCATAATAACTTAAGCATACCTTTGTCCAGATTTTCTTGTTTTTTTACATTGTAATGCCTACATTTCTTACGACTAAAAAAGAAGAAAAAAGGCACTTGTTTGTTTTTATATTTATTTTATTTTATTTGACATTTGTTAACCGGGTTAGTCCAACTGAGCCAGAGGCCCATTTTCAGTGGAGACCCAGGAGAAAGGCTCCAGAGATTTTACAGATACAAAGAAATGTTTGACATAGTTAACAGTTAATCAAACACAGTACAAAGGAAGTACTAGTACAATTAAGAGGTATTTACATGCACAGAAATATGAGAAATAAGATAAAATAAAAAGCATAATAAGGCAATTGTTGTAATGTCAGCATTTTTTTTTATTATTATTTTTTTTTTAGCAAGCAGGTGAATAATAATGAAACATACCCTATACCTCTATGTCATGTAATCTCCTAGCTAAAAGAAGTTCACTGGCTTGCGGGGGGGTGAACAAGGTGTAGCGGGTTAGGTAGGGTCCTGGCAGAGGCAAGACTTTATGTTAAGTAAATGTAGTCTAAGCTCTTTTTTGAAGTGCTTAGGGTGAGGGATGGTTCTTATATGTGAGGGGAGTTTATTCTAGGCTTGGGCTACACTGCATTTGTAAAGTAGTTTTCCACAGTATTTGTTGGGTTTATATATGTCAAAAAGTTGTTGATTTGATGTTTGGAGAGTGCGGTTTGGGGTGTGTGAAGATTGGGTGAAGATAGGTGAAGGCTGCCAGCCTAGCCAGATAGAATTTTGGAGATAATTCTATCATCTGTAAATATTACTGTAAACCACAGGCTTGTTGTCTTAAATGGTAAAAATAGTGTTACCTGTGGAACTGGAAAATAATGTAAAAGTGCACTCTATTGACCAAGTAAAGCATGTTGTGACCCTTTTATGTTAAGACTCGGAGCCAGTAAGTCTAGAGTGAGGCATCCTGCCTGTAGTTTTAAGGCCAGAATTAATGGCCAGAATTTGCATGCATAAATTTCCTTTATTGCTCTGGTTTCTGCTCAGAGGTGAAGAATGTAAATGTAGTTTCTGTTAGCCTGGGAACCCAAGGAAGTGTGAAGAATGATGTAATGTGAACCAGGAATGTGATTTTAAAAACAGAGAGAATCAGATAGCATTAAGCATTTTGTCTTGACCATCCAACTCACCAGCACTGTCTTGCTCTATATGTAAGTTTATCTTAGACTTGTGTTTTCTCTTAGAAATAGCTAGAAACTAGAAAGATTAGACTAAGTGTTTTTCTGTGATGTCAGAACTGTACTACTAAATTATTTTAAGTATTTCTCTGTGATCTCTGAATTCTTGACTTGCACTGTGTAGTAAAAAGTATTGTCTTGTGTTTTTACTATTTGTTATTAAATATTTTTAAACCCTTTCAACTGTGGCTATTTTTGTAGAGATAATTTAAGCTCTTTAGAGTACTTGCATGCCTTTGGTAAAATTGTACAAAGTCACTCTAATAGCTTTAGCCCTGAGGTATATTACAGATTTGATAATAATATTGCACAGTAATAATTGGACACCCTTTTTAATGGCCTTTGAGTAGCTGATAAATATTACTGGGTGGTTGCAGCTGGTACTACCGTATAGTCTGGGAAAAAAGGGCACAGCTGGAGATCCTGTGCCAGCATTCCCCAGAAGTGTCTGTGTGGTTGTATAAACTCTTCTCAAAGTGTGTGTGTGGGTGTGTGTCAGCTACTTGGGCAGGGACACGAAGCACTGGTTGGACAGACAGGGTGCTGGAGGTTTTAACTTGCTCACTAGGCTGAGATCTGGACCCTATAGCTCTGTCAGTGGGGAGTCTTATTGGGGACCTGGAGAGCAAGGGAGCGACCAGCCCTGGACTGACTGTGATCTCTGTGTACTCTTAAGGGAAATTGCACTTTACTGTGTGTATTTATTATCCTTTTCTCCTGTATGAGATGCCCCTTACTGGTGTTAGTGGTGAGGATTGAGGATCCTTGATTGCTGGGCCGGGGCACAGGTGTCACATATTAATTGTTTGGCAGTGGTGGGATATCCACACCACATATTAATTGGCTGGCAAATATTAATTGGCTTGTAGTGGTGTGGGTAGAGTCAATTCCTGTAGTTGTGTACAGTGAGCTTTGAAGGTGTTTTGTACTCTAAATCAGCCACGCAGTAAATACTCAGAGTTCAGAACACAATTGTTTTATTTCTTTTGTTAGCTTAGTCAGTCAGGTTGAGCAGGCAGCATGTCGGCAGTGGAGTATGCAAAGTTGACAAGGAGCCAGCTGGCAGAGATGTGCCAGGCTAGTGGACTGGTGCATGGAAACCTGACTAAGGCAGACCTTATTGCAGCCTTGGTTATAGCTGCATCAGAAAACAGCAACCAGGAGGACAATCAGACTGCCATTGGAGATATAATACCCTCGGAGAATGGACAGCTCAACCTTGCTGCAGAGAACTTAAAAATCCATCTGGAACTAAAGAGACTTGAGTTGGAGGCCAGGCGTTTGGAGACAGAAGCCAAGGAAAAGGAGTGGCAGAGAAGGCATGAGAGGGAAATGCTGACTCTTTGCCAGAGTCATGGAGGTAATGGAGGAAGGGAGTAAATGGACCCCAGAAGCACAAAAGGTCAGTAATTTTTTTCTGCAATTTAAAGAGGGGGATAATTTGATAGTTTTATTCATATGTTTGAGAGGGTATGCAAACAGTATCATGTTGACCAAAGGCTCTGGGTATGGTTCCTGACCCCCTTACTCCATGGTAAAGCTGTAACTGTTTTGTCAAAAATATCTGATGTTGCATGTTTTGATTATACTGATGTTAAAAATCACTTGTTAGAATTCTTTAAGCTAACACCTGAAACGTATAGGAAAAAGTTTTGTGAGCGTAGATGCAAGGCAAATGAAAGTGTGTGTCAATATGTTGCTGAACTGAGCACTTATTTCCATAGGTGGGTGAGTGGATGTCAGGTCACCACTTTTGAAGGGCTGGCAGACCTTTTGGTGATGGAACAAGTCCTTAGCACTTTGCCTGAGGACAAGAGGATCTGGTTATCTGATAGACAATGTGCTACTTCAGATGAGTCGGGGAAGAAGGGAGACCTATACCTGGCAAGCAGGGCAGCCCTGCACAGGAAAGGGACCCCCTGTACTGCTCATGGGTCTAAAGGAACCCATGGTGGGCAGCACAGACTGCCCCAACAGAATCTGCCAGTAGCAGGGGAAACCACTAGTCCAGGTACAAATCCAGGAGCTAGGGTTAAATGTTTTGAATGCAACCAGTGGGGCCATGTGGCATACAGGTGTCCATGGAGGCAAGGTGGGGAACAAATGTTTGAGGGAGCCAGCAAGTGGGATAGACAAAATGCCAATAGTAGGTTGTCTTGGTACAACAAGGGTACCAAAATACCACCAGAGGTTATATTCTATTGTAGTCAATGGCAAAGAGGCCATTGCCAAGAGAGACACAGCCTCTGATATAACCATTGTAAAGCCTGCAAAGGTTACAGAGGTGCACTACTTGCCTGGGCAGTCTACTCCAGTCAGGGATTTAGGAGGGATCCCATTCCATATACCTTTGGCTAGTGTTCACCTTGACTGGGAGGGTGGAAAAGGAAGCCAGCAAGTAGGTGTGATTGAGGATATAACTGCAGATGTCCTGATAGGGAATGATTTTGATAGTGCAGTACCCTGTGCTTGTGCAGTTACAAGCAGTCAGGCTTGGAGACAAGCAGGTAAGTCTGGTAGCCTGGGGGAGACCCAGACAGACTGCATACTTGCAGCCAGGACTGGTGAGGTGGTTACTTCAGGGAGGGAGCTACCCTGTAGCAGTAAGACTGAAGGTGAGCCATAGCTGCTTGGGGGTACTGGTGGTCCCTTGGACAGAGTGACTGCAAAGGTAGAGGTGAGTAGTAGCATCCAGGCTGACAGTGATGTACCACTGTCAGAGGATACCAGACTTCCTGTGGAAGGGGGGTTGGGAAGGGTTACAAGGAGAGAGTTGAGACAGGCTCAGCTCTCAGACCCTACATTGCAAGGAATGAGGCAGGTAGCTAGGGAGGCACCTGATTCTCAAGGAAAGGGGGAATCTGTATACTGGGACAAAGGGTTACTATACAGAGAGTGGACCCCTGAAGGAGGGCTAGAAGGTAAGAGAGTACAGCAGTTGGTAGTGCCTAGAGCCTAATAGCTGGTGCTTCTAGCCATAGCCCATGATATTCCCTTTGCAGGTCATATGGGCATAAAACGTACAAAGAGGCATATTATGCAGAACTTCTATTGGCCTGGAATTTCCAGAGATGTAACAGGGTACTGCAGGACCTGTGAGCAGTACCAAAAGGTAGGCAAGGCAGGAGACAAGGTGAGAGCTCCTTTGATGCCTTTGCCTGTGATTGAGGAGCCATTTCAGAGGGTAGCTATGGATATTGTGGGTCTTCTGAGTACCCCAAGTTCCACAGGGAAAAAGTATATCCTAGTGGTAGTGGATTATGCTACATGATACCCTGAGGCAGTGGCTTTGTCCTCCATTGAGGCAGAGAAGGTGGCAAATGCTTTGTTAGAGATTTTCAGCAGGGTAGGTTTCCCAAAATAAATACTGACTGACAAAGGTGCCAGTTTCATGTCAGACCTGCTGGCTTGTCTGTGGGAGTCCTGTGGGGTGAAGCACATGAAGACCACCCCCTACCATCCCCAGACTAATGGTCTTGTTGAGAGGTTAAACTCTACAATCAAGTCCATGCTATGGGTGTTTGCAGATCAGTTTAAGAGGGAGTGGGACAAATATTTGCCCCATCTGTTGTTTGCTTACAGAGAGGTTCCCCAGGAATCCACAGTTTTTTCACCCTTTCAGTTGCTGTATGGACATAGGGTGAGGGGACCTCTAGATTTAATTTGAGATGAGTGGGAAGGTGAGTGCGAGTCTCACAAGGAGTCTGTTGTGGCATACATCCTAAACCTCAGGACAAGGCTGAGGGAACTCATGGGCTTGGCCCAGGAGAACCTGGCAGAAGTCGAACAACAGAAAAAGGTGTGGTATGACAGGAATGCTTGACCTAAAGAGTATGCTGTGGGGCAGCAGGTAATGGTTCTCATTCCTGTCAGACACAACAAGCTGCTAGCAGCTTGGGAGGGACCCTACAAGGTGGTAAGAAAGGTAAGTGATGTTAACTACATGGTGGAACTGTTAGGCAGAAGGCAGGTGCACAAATTGTACCATGTTAACATGATGAAACCTTACCATGATAGGGAGGCCCTTGTGCTGAGCATTTGCAGTGGATTGCAGGAGGAGTCTGAGGGAGATCTGGGGACTGATCTCCTCAGTGAGGCTCAGGCTGACACCTCAGTGGAAGGGGTAGCAATGTCCCAGCAGCTATCTCCTACCCAGGTTCGAGAAATCCAAGCAGTGTTGCAGGAAATTGGGGACATGTTCACTGGGAAACCAGGGTTACACCCACCTGGGACAGCACCAGGTGGATACAGGACCCCAAAGGCCTATTAGGCAGGCCCCTTATAGAGTGCCTGAGAGAGTCAAACAGACTCTGAGGAAGGAGGTACAGGAGATGTTGGAACTAGGGGTGATTCAAGAGTCCAACAGTCCCTGGGCCTCCCCAGTGGTGCTGGTGCCAAAGAAGGGTGGCAGCACCAGGTTATGTGTGGACTACAGGAAATTAAATGGTCACACAGAGTCAGATGCTAACCCCATGCCTAGAACAGATGAGGCCCTAGAACAGCTGGGTGGGGCTAAGTATCTTACAACCATTGATCTTACCAAGGGTTACTGGCAGGTGCCCTTGACTCCCAGTGCTAGAGAAAAAACAGCCTTTGTGACTCCTTTTTTGCTTGTATGAGTTCACAAAGATGCCCTCTTGGGATGAAGAATGCCCCAGCAACTTTCCAGAGGCTGATAGATCATATCCTAGCAGGATCAGGAGAGTTTGCCCTTGCTTACCTAGATGATATTACCATCTGCAGTCATTCCTGGCCAGAGCACCTTCAGCATGTCAGGGAGGTGCTGGGCAGACTACAGAGGGCAGGTTGACCATTAAGCCGAGCAAATGTCAGGTGGGTATGGCAGAGATCTCCTACCTAGGACATAGAGTGGGGAGTGGTAAGATAAGGCCAGAACCTGCCAAAGTGGAAGCCAGTCAGGCATGGCCTGCACCTGTTACTAAAAAGCAGGTGAGGGCATTTTTAGGGACAGCAGGGTACTACAGAAAGTTCGTCCCCAGTTATAGTACTATAACTGCTCCCCTCACAGACCTGACAAGGAAGAACAGGCCAGATAAGGTAGTGTGAACCCCAGCATGTGAGCAGGCATTCCAGAAGCTTAAAGAAGCTTTGGGAGGACCCCATGTGTTAGCCAGTCCAGATTACAGCAAAGAATTTGTTGTGCAGGTGGATGCTTCGAACCATGGGGTGGGGGCTGTACTTAGCCAGATTTCTTCAGAGAGAGAAAAGCACCCAGTGGTTTATCTCAGTCGTAGGCTCCAACCCACGGAGAAATTCTATGCAGCTGTAGAAAAGGAATGTCTAGCCATAGTGTGGGTACTGCAGAAACTTCAGCCTTATATGTATGGAAGGAAATTCACTGTTATGACAGATCGCAACCCCCTAACATGGTTAAACAGAGCCAGCCAGCAAAATGCCAAGTTACTAAAATGGAGCCTGGGGTTGCAAGCGTATATGTCCATGCAACACCGCAGTGGGATTAGCAATACGAATGCAGATGGGCTCTCAAGACAGGGAACGGGGTAAGGTATACCGAGATAGACCTAACTCCCTCAAGCAGCGTTTCTCAAGGGTCACTTGAAAAACTAGCTTGAGTTCTCCAGGGGGGGGAGATATGTGAAGATTGGGTGAAGTTAGGTGAAGGCTGCCAGCCTAGCCAAATAGAATTTTGGAGATAATTCTGTCATCTGTAAATATTACTGTAAACCACAGGCTTATTGTCTTAAATGGTAAAAATAGTGTTACCTGTGGAACTGGAAAATAATGTAACAACAGTGCACTCTACTGACCAAATAAAGCATGTTGTGACCCTTTGATTTTAGCACTCGGAGCCAGTCAGGTTAGAGTGAGGCATCCTGCCTATTGTTTTAAGGCCAGAGTTAATGGCCTGAATTTGCATACATAAATGTCCTTTATTGCTCTGGTTTCTGCCCAGAGGTGAAGAATGTAAATGTAGTTTCTGTTAGCCTGGGAACCCAGGGAATTGTGAAGAATGTTGTAATGTGAACCAGGAATGTGATTTTAAAAACAGAGAGAATCATAGCGCATTAAGCATTTTGTCTTGACCATCCAACTCACCAGCACTGTCTTGCTCTATATCTAAGTTTATCTTAGACTTGTGTTTTCTCTTTGAAATAGCTAGAAACTAGAAAGATTAGACTATGTGTTTTTCTGTGATGTTAGAACTGTACTACTGAATTATTTTAAGTATTTCTCTGTGATCTCTGAACTCTTGACTCGCACTGTGTAGTAAAAAGGAATGTCTTGTGTTTAGACTATTTGTTATTAAATATGTTTAAACCCTTTCAACTGTGAATGTTTTTGTAGAGATAATTTTAAGCTCTTTGGACTACTTGCATGCCTTTGGTAAAATTGTACAAAGCCACTCTAATAGCTTTAGCCCTGGGCTACACTACCGATTGGGTAATAATATTGCACATTAATAATTTGCTGCACTTTTTAAGAGCCTTTGAGTAGCTGATAAATATTACTGGGTGGTGGCAGCTGGTACTACCTTATAGTCTGGGAAAAAGGGGCACAGCTGGAGAGCCTGTGCCAGCCTTCCCCAGGAGTGTCTGTGTGGTTGTATAAACTCTTCTCAAAGTGTGTGTGTGGGTGTGTGTCAGCTACTTGGGCAGAGACATGAAGCACTGGTTGGACAGAGAGGGTGCTGAAGGTTTTAGCTTGCCCACTAGGCTGAGATCTGGACCCTATAGCTGTGCCAGTGGGGAGTCTTATTGGGGACATGGAGAGCAAGGGAGTGACCAGCCCCGGACTGACTGTAATCTCTGTGTGCTCTTAAGGGAAATTGCACTTTACTGTGTGTATTTGTTATCCATTCCTCCTATATGAGATGCCCCTCACTGGTGTTAGTGGTGAGGATTGAGGCTCCTTGATTGCTGGGCCAGGTCACAGGTGTCACAGGGTGTAATAGGATACCAGGGAGGAGAGAGAGAGAGGCAGAAAGTAGGTTTATATAGAACAGACTGTATGATTTTAAACTGACACATTTGGAGTTGTTGGGGGAATTCTAGCCATTTCACGGAGTTAAGTGCTAGGCAGTGGTGTTAGTTGTGTGGTGAGCTTGTGGCAGACATATTTATATCTTTATCATATACAACTATAACTGAAAACGCTTTACTATAAAACATGCAATTTATATCATGAAATGTTTTATACAGATACTGTTAGAAACAAAACTTATCCCCCTTTCCCCTCAATGTCCTTCCAAACATTAATGATATGAAGTGGGGTATATGTGTTTCAGTCCCCTACAAGTTTAACAAAGTCAACAAAAGTCCATTTATTCCACTTTCACTTGTAAAGCCATATTTTGCAAATGTGATCAAAGCTTTATGGTCTCACATTTATTTGCTAATTTCAGTGTTGCTGGTCTTCTTCTAGTTTATCTCCATCTCCCAACCCCAGACTCTGGTTTAAGTCCAAGGCACTTGCAGTTCTGCTAGTCAGCTCCTATGATTCTTTAGGTCTCTGAAGATTTTCCTTTGAAGTATTGGAAAAGGTTTCACTGGCAAAGTCACTCTTTGAGCTTTATTATCAGAGGAATGAGAAGCAGAGTTTCCTTCTGTTTGATGGCACACTTTTTGTTGGACAAACTTTTGTGTTCCTCCCATAGCTATTCTACATAAAGAAAATGACTTTGATCCTCCAGGGGAAAAAAAAACATTCCAAAGACAGCTGGGTACAGCAGCTTAAATCTCACACCTACCTCTCGATATTCCCTGACTACTGGGATAAATTTGCTTCTCTTCTACCTTGTGTACAGTGAATAATCATTTTCCACAAACAGTCTACTGTCTCCAGTTTTTAATACTTTGCTCTTCTGCCACAGTTTTATCAGGATCAGCTCTTCTTGATGGTATGACTGAATCTTTACAAATACAGGTCATGGCTACTTTCTTATAGCCAGGTTTGGAGCAGACAAGATGCAGCCTTTCAATTAACAAATCCTGCTGTGGAATACTAGTCCAGCTGCTTATTTGTGCTTTCATAAAAGTAATGCAGTCTGTTCCTTCTAGTTTCTCTGGTACAGCAGAAAATCTCAGGTTTTCCCCACATGCTTTGTCCTCTCTCATTTTTTTTTAAAAACTCTTCCTGAGCAGTTCATACTCAGCCAGCCTTTTGTTCATTTTGACTTTTGATTTTTGCAGTTTTATCAGTTCATCTAAATAGATGTTTAAAGCTTCTTCCTTTCGCCAGTATTTCATTATTTTAATTAATATACTCCTTCAATGTTTTGTTTATTTTAATCAACTTTGAGCACATTTGATTTATTTACTGGAAGCCATGTCTTGCACCAAAGCTGGAACTTGAATTGTTTTTGCTGAAAAGCAACAGGATTCTTCCCATTATTTTATCTTCACCTTTTCTAGCTGATTTTCATTCAGGCCAAGTTTTTTCTTTGCTGGCATCCAGACACTGTACTTACCAGCCAGTAACTGAATACTAAAGCTTGCAGGATTAGTAACCCTTATCTCTCAGTTTCTTTTTTCCACACTCGGAGTGATGAAATTAAGCTGTTGATCAATCTGCAGCAAGGAGATTCTTATCAGAAAACCAGTAGAGTTTTAAGATGAATTTATGGGGATGAGCTTTACTTAGTAAATGAATCATAGACAGTTAAGCAGCTGGTAAAATTGGGCAGAAGATGAATAAGGGTATTCTGCAGATAATCAGTCAACAGAGTAATGTAGGAGCTTGCACAACTCTATTACGACTAGTAATGCCTGTCTACTAGAGGGATTCAGGGGTGGAACGGGTTGCAAAACTGCAAAATTAAGCAGTGCAAATAGGAATGTATCAGCTTGATCCACTTAAGTATATATATATATATATATATATATATATATATATATATATATATATATATTGCATAATGTATACTGAAGAATTGCATAGTAGGAGTCACATAGATGGAAATCTTCTAAGTGATTACTCGCACCACACATGCAATAAGAAATAAATTTAATGCTACAAGAGTGGCAAGTTGAAGAATACATAAAAGTACTGGAACAACAGCATCAAATGTATTTATGTACTGTTAACCAGGTTAGCCATACTAGGAAGTGACCAGTTTTAGAAAGGACACTAAGAAGAAATGCCCTCAATGATAAAATACAGTAACCGAATACATCTAAAAAAAATTAATATACTACAATAAATATGATACAGTACATTATACAAGAACAAACCATTCTGAAGCAATACAAGTAAGTGCAGTGCCACAGAGTCAAAGTAATGGGTTCAAGTCCAAGAATCAGAGAGGTCTCACTGAATTCAGTCATTCCATGTGGTGCAAGTCTTTGTTTTTCCTTTAACACCTCTGATAACTGTACCCAACCAAATCATTCCTTTGTTTAACAATAAGATAAAAAGAGTCCAAATGCCTAATATAGGAATGTTTACAGATGTTACATGTTATGCAGCAAAGTGGCATAGAAGTGCATTAGTAGTGTACAGCAAGTCCTATAAATACATTATTCCGTAGTCACAATCACACTGCACTAATAGACACATTTAGTAAAGCCCACACACAAACACATACAGCCATAACACACACACACACACACACACACACACACACACACACACACACACACACACACACACACACACACACACACTCATATACACTGTTAATGAACACTTACTGCCCAGCTCCAAAACCTGCCATGATAACATAATTTTTAAAACCATGTATCACCACTAATTCCCAACTAGATTTCTGCAAAGAGTCAGAACTACACTAACTATTTAATAAAGTGGTACTTCAGTTCACAAAAACTGCAGAAACTGTTTACCGTCAGCTAAAACACAAGCACTCAAGAAATATGCCATTGTAATGAAAGCAACACAGTATAATATTGTCTGTGTCTCAGCAGCTAAATGTTACATCTTACATTTGGCTATCTGAATATGATCTGCTTTACAATGGGGCATGAAACATCCACCAGCATGGGGGTGGCACTGCCATAACTTATATCTAACTTCACAGCTACAGTCTCACAACTGTGACTCATTTGAATCACTGCATACCAAGATTATATATTCCCATTCTGAAAGAGGGATGAGCCTCCTTGAAATTGATTACATGTATAGATCTGCAATCGTTGGACTCCACACATACCTGCTGACCTCACAAGACCCAAACATAGTGAAAGTTTTGAAACATGAGGAGAATAAATCGAAGATGTCTTCTCTACGTAATCTATCAGATGCATATTGGTATCAAGCAGGAATGGAAATCAAACCAGAAGAAGATAAAAATCAGGCAGCAACTGAATGTGCCAAAAAAAAAAAAAAACAAACAAAAAAAAGAATATAAGGTGAATGACCAGAAGAGAAGGCAAGAAATGTGGAAAATGCATAAATATAGTTGCAAGTATAGAAAACTTCTGGAAGAACGTCATCTTGGTCAAGAACGGAAGCAGGAATGGTTAAGGAGAGGCGAATTCAAACCAAGAGATGAAAGGTTAATATTGGCAGCCCAAGATAATGGGCTGCGTACATGTTGGTTTACAAAGTCCATTGAACATGTAGGAGAAACAGACAAATGTAAGTTTTGTAAAACCAAACTGGAAACAGTCACACACCTCATTGCTGGTTGTGACATACTAATGGCAGAAGGACTGTATACTGAAAGGCATAAAAATGTGGCAAGATTGTTGTGCTGGGGATTGTGCAAACATTATGGTATTGAAGTGGCTGAAAAACACTGGAAACATGAGCCACAAAGCATCATAGAAAATAATAAAGGGCTTGATTCAATAAAGCCTACACTAATTGTATACTAAGTGTACACTGTTCTGAGGAACAGACAACACAGACATAACACACACCTTCTTCCACCTAATTTTAGTTTTCCTACTGATATTTTTGTTGCTTTAAATATTGACATGGATTCATAAAGGTTACCAGAAAGTGTAGACTACATGTACACTTAGCGTAATCTTTCTGAGTGACTAGAAAACACAAAAATGAGATAAGAATTTTATTTAATACATATCATACACACTTAGTGTACACTAAGTGTACACTTAGTGTAGGCTTTATTGAATCCCGGGGTTTACATCGCATGGGATCATCCATTACCAACAGTTCAAAAGATAGATGCTAGAAAACCAGATATAGTGGTCCATGAAATGAAGACAAAAGTAGCATTGATCATTGAAATCACCACACCCAGTGACTACAGTGTCTTGCGTACAAAGAGACACAAAGTCATAAAATATCAGGATTTGCAGGCAGAAACAAGAGCAATGTGGAAGAAAGATACACAGACAGTCCCAATAGTAGTAGGAGCAATGGGTCTTACAAAAAAGAATCTACAATCTTATTTAGATATGTTACCAATACATGTAACTCCATATGAATTGCAGGAGTCATAACTGGGCACATTGCGGGTGCTGCGAAGAGCACTTTTGGCTGACATCAAAGATTGAAACAATACCAATTTCATGAACTTTAATTATACTTTGACTTAGGAATGGGGTCCATTCCCATCATGGTATTAGAAACCCAAAAGATATGGAGAAATTAAAAAAGGAGTGACCAAAGGAAAATTGCCACTGTAATGACATAATCAACTAAATACGAACACATTATAATACAAAGAGATTAAATGTGATTTTGACATTTGTGACACTAATAACATATTGTAAAGCCCAGCTGTTAAACTGAAGTGATACCATACATACATACATACATTTGTATACATACAACATGGGACAAAAGAAGAAAGAACATAGGTGTTATACATGAAGAAAGGTACGAGAGGGAGAGAAGTAAGTATGTTAATTATAACACATGTAAAGGAGTCAGCAAGAAACTGTATGACTTTGTTCATTTTCATCCAATACAAGTGTGTTGTGTGGTTACTTGGTAAGTATAAGCATGTTTATTTCCTTAAGAAGTCAAGAAGGCAATGAAAGCAGATCAAGGTACCAAACTTCCACCAGTAAAAATGGGGGGTGGCACATGCTTATCAGGATAGGGAGGAGGGAATAGTAGTGCAGGGTTTACTCAAGCCAATAAGGAGATGAGGCAATAAGGTAATCAGGAAAGGTTTTAAAAACTGTGTAGTTACAGGTTAAATGCATTCCACCAGAAGTACAAGCAGAAGAAAAAAACTCATACCCACTTTTCTTGTAAAATAAATGAAAAGAGCAGTTTAGGGAAGCTATGGTATTGCCACCCCCCCCCCAAGAATAATCACACTATGTGATGGGAAAGAATTTCCTGTTTTTCTCAAGTGGTTTTTAGGTTTCTGCCCTTCTGCTGCAAGGGGGGGCGCTTGATTGCTGCTGTTATCCTACTTGTGGGGAGGGCAGTCTTGGAAGAATAAATTAAGAATACATTTGTAGGGGAAGCCTAGTGAGCTGGATCATGGGCTAGGACAATTTGTCACTCTTCAGTCCAACAGGCCTTGGCCACCTTTGGCAGCATAAATCCCTTCTTTTGGGGACTAATCATTTTATGCTTCACTGGGTAGCAGCCAAGCTATGACTGAGACCTGCAGGCTGGTATTGCATTTTCCTCTGGTTATTACCATTGGCTGTGCTGGTTTTCAGGGGCATAGTCTTTTGTCAACAGATAGTTATTGATTTACTGGTGAACTTGGTGTTCCTTCCAAGTCACGTTGTTTGCATACATCTGGTTATTGCAAACTGATCAACTGCCATTTAATCTTAATTGGTACAATAAATGCATGGGTGCAGACATTTCTATCAAATACAAATGTATTGTGTGATTATTGCCACTGTAAAGCAATTAAGCCAATGCACTTAACTGTCTGCAATGTTTAAGATGCACACAAAACCTCTACATTCAGAGAATAGTAACATCTAGAAAAACAAAATGATAATAGTCTCTACCAGTTAAAAAATGTTTGATTGATAATGTTAAACTGCTATACATTTGTTTTATAAGCAAACCTAGGACTATGATGTAAAATAAAATCAAAACCACATTTAAATCAAGATGCTTCCATACCTATTGACTGATATGATTCTGGCCCTCAAATGTAGTCTTACTCCTCCTGGATTTACTGATGCTCCTGGATAAAACACCCAAAGAATTGACCCGTTAGTCAGGGATCTGGGAACACATGTAGAGAGTAATCTGGCCTTTGACAAACATGTGCCCAAGGCAGTAAGGAAATCATTCTATGCTGCTCAACGTATAAATAAGGGCATGGAATCTGGGTCCAGGGAAGTCATCATACTATTATACTTGGCCCTCATCAGACCCATCATTGATTATAATGATCTTTTTGGTATATACTTGACCAGAAACATGCGGTCACCGGAACTTCAGCAAAAGTTCCTTACAAAAACAATACATGGTATAAACATATAAACACAATGAGGTGATCCACATCGGAAAAAGCTCTCTCTCTAAACTCAGTCTCCTACAGACTACCGATAGGCAATCTATGTCTGGCATACAAAGAATTCCTGGACCCCGCTCTACTGAACCTTTTGCATATCTGCAAAATGAACATCAGCAGAACTACTAGATTTAAAGACCTAAAGTTTTCTTGCAACATAAATAGGACATGTTGGAGAAACACATTTATATCTCAAAGAATTCCCATTCTCTAGAATAGGTCTCCCATTCATGTGAAACAAAGTTCCTCCCTAACCCTATTTAAACTTACCTTGGACCATTGGATGGGAAATCAAAAATTCACCCCTGGTTAGGTGCTTATGTCTTTAATGGACAGAGGCAGTCAGTAAACCATGTCATAACTCGCAAACACTCCCTACATAAATGCCTAAAACATATAACTTGTGGGGCACATTAGGGTTTGACAGCTAGGCTTATAAAGGTCCTAGTGGCTGTTAGCCTAGTATACACATATGAACCTATAAAGTCAGAACTGTTTATAGATATATATTTTATTACTGAGATAAATTAACCCCATACAAAGACTAAGGCACCTTACCACCAACTATACAGGTTCTCATACATGAACATTTTCTAATGTGAAAACTAAAGTGTTTCTCTCTCTGACCCTCTGCTATGATTTTTAATGTTTAAAGGATGAGAGGAGAGGATATTTTAGGACTTACTACTTAATCTTCACTCTGCTGCAGGTGAAAAAGTGTACAAACAACAGTCAGAATGCTAACCTAAAATGGATGCATACCGCACACCTCTTCATTAAGATGTCGGTGATAATGGAGAACACTAGACCACGGTACTCTGTGTACTGCTTAGAATGTTACAGCATTGGCATAGTTTGACAGCAAAAAAGTATTTAATAAGGCTAGACAACACAAATATACTTTTCATTAAATTTCAAACATTAGCAAACTACAAGCAGTATACTAATGACAATTGGCAATTTTATTCCACTAGAAAAGTACAAGTCCAACAGAGGGAACTTATACCTCAGGGTGGCAAAAGTGCACAGAAAATAAAGGCATAAAACGAAAATCAGAGAATACACAAGTAAGCTTGGCTCCTCAGAATCGCTGCTGTAACACACAACTCACCAATTCAGAAAATACATAAAAAAATAAATTTATTAACATAAGCACTTTTGTTTTGCCAACTTGCAAAACTTCTTCAGATACAAAATTATCAATGTGTTCTCCTTTATAAATAATCATAGTAAAATGATCATGTGACCACCCTCCACATAATCATGTGATCCCATTCATAAAAAATCAACACTTAAACTTTTCCAGACATCACTGTCCCATCCTATAATACAATTACCATTCTATTCCCTCATGAAAAATAAAAATAAAAAATAAATTTAACAAAAAATCAATACAAATACAATAAAAAACAGCAATAAAAATAGGAATAAAAAACAGCTTCAAATCTATCTAGCAAAGGACTTCAACCTTAAAAGAGGGGGAATAGATATATTATCATTTAGAGCAAGCCATTTATTTGAGTTAAGTCTTAATTACCAGACTAACTCTCGTTTCTCCAGGATTGTGGACCAAGAGCCACCCCATGGGTTCATCTCAACTTTCTACAGTATAATGAATTTAAACCAATGATCCTTTTGTTCCCTTATATGCCAAAAGAGCACATTTGTTGTCTTCTCTTTTTTTATCTCATATATATATATATATGTTCATATAGTCTACTACGAAGCTTACGCTCCATCTGCCCCATATAAAACCCTTTGGATAACTGACAAAGTGTTCCATAAACCACTCCCATTGTATCACAATTATATTTGCTCTGTATTAATACTTCCACCCAAATAATATTGACACAGTTACAATCCCTTACACTCCATCTTCCCCACATAAAACACTTCGCATAACTGACAAAGTGCTCCATAAACCACTCCCATTGTATCACAATTATATTTGCTGTGTATTAATACTTCCGCCCCATTAATATTGACGCAGTTACAATCCAGTATGTACTTACACATATTGCACCTACCACATTTGTACATCTTAGGATTATATATAATTGGTTTATTTTTCCTTTCCAATAGGTCATTCAAGTTGCTACCCCTCCTATATACTTTTACTGATTTTTCACCCACCCTTTCGTATAACTCATTGTCCTCACATAAAATTTCCCAGTTCTTGTTTAATATTCATCATATTCTTAATATTCTTTTAATAATATTAAAATGAAAACCACAGAACTGCAAAGTGCTCAGAAAAAAACAAATCTAATAAATCCTCTTGGCAGAGGTGTTCAAAGGACTCCCATCAGCAGAGCCGGATCCAGCACTAGGTGACATAGGCAGTCCCCCAGGGCCCCGTGGCTGGGGGATTCCACACTGGCCAGGAGGCTCCAATGATTAAGAATTAAAAAAAATAAATAAATAAAAATTCCATTCAAGACTGAGGAATGTGTTTACATCTGCTGTGGCAGCGTCTTCTCCTTTAAGGAGGACCATGCATGCATTGCATGCATGCCAACGTGGATGTAAACACATTCAGCACTCGAGCATGGAATTTAAACTAGCCATTCTGCTGAAAGAGAGAGGGAGGGTGTGTGTGTGTGTGTGTGTGTGTGTGTGTGTGTGTGTGTGTGTGTGTGTGTGCTGAGAGAGGGTAAGAATGTGTGTGTAAGAGAGAGACAGATTTAAACTAGCCATTCTGTTCGTATGAGAGATAAAGTGCATGTGTGTGTTGCTGTATCAGAGTGCACAGTAGGTGTGTATGGAATTTAAACTAGCCATCTGTTGCTGTATGAAAGAGACGTTTTGTGTGTGTGTGTGTGTGTGTGTGTGTGTGTGTGTGTGTGTGTGTGTGTGTGTGTGTGAGAGACAGTAGATAGAAGGTAAGTGTGTGTGTGTGTGCGTGTTTTAACATACCTGGTAGGTGTGCAGGTGTGTGTGTGTTTTAACATACCTCTCAACTGTCCAGATTTAGCCTCATAGTTTTGGTCTGTTTCTCATAGAATGTGTGGTTTTCTGGCAAATCACAGAGACTGAAGTCACTAAATAATTATATATATATATATATATATATATATATATATATATATATATATATATATATATATAAGTTTCAGACTTCATGTCCTTCAAAAAAATGCATGCAAACACAAATCCTGTTATTCTAGTAACTTTCTAAGTTAAAAGAGCAATATTTAAAATGTATCCCTATTTTTGGGCCGTAGTAGGTTCATAGGTTCACAGTGAGGTACTAGGCTATTGGCCCTAGGGTCTATATAAGCCTAGCCAAACGGTACCCTGGCTTTTGCCACCCAAGAAACTTATTTTCCTATGCCCTGTCAAGCAGAGCCACAGAAGTGATCCCCGGGGTGAATTTCCTATCTCCCATCCAATCATCAAGATTTTTCTTGAAGAGTGCTAATGAGGGGCTTTGTTTGGTATAGATAAGTAGTTTGTTCCAGAGTATGGGAAGTCTCTGGGACAGGAATCAATCCCTCCAGCATGTTCTCTTTATTGTGGTGACAATGTTTATGTCCCTAGAGCGTGTAGCTCGAAGGGATTGGGATTTCTTTAAGTGGAGCACGTCCAACAGCTCTGGGCTTGACATAGCTTTGTATGTTAGGCAGAGATCGCCTCTGAGTAGACGATATGCGATAGAGTAAAGCTGGAGCCTTTTGAGACGATCTGCGTAGAGCATCTGTTTGAGGCCAGTAATCCTCTTTGTGAGGTATTTCTGTTGCCTTTCCAGTTGTTGTAGATATATTATGAGGTACATACCAAAAGGGGTGTTGTACTCTATAATGGGTCTAATGAGTGATGAGTAGAGGGGAACAATGACCTCTTTTTTCCTGGATGAGAAACCTTTTGTGATGAGGTGCGCCATGTAAAAGGATTTCTTGGCTACTGTGGCGATGTGATTATCAAAGGGGAGACTACTGTCCACCTGTGTCCCAATGTCTCTTATCACACTTTCAGTGATAAGTAGACTACTGACTATGTGGTAGTTCATGGGTACAGAGTTTTTACCAAAAGGGATGACAATGCACTTTTTGGCATTGAGCTTGAGGCCTTGGCTTTGACACCAGGCATCTGTCTCAGTGAGGCTCTTTTGTAGGATGTCCACATCGTTAGGAGTTTTGATTATGGCTTCTAGTTTGCAGTCATCTGCAAACTTTGTTAGCCAAAGACCTTCTGCATTAGCCTGTACTTCACAGAAGTAGATAACAAACAGGAGAGGACCTAGGACTGAACCCTGTGCTACTCCACTTGTCACTGGTCTGAAGTTGGATTTAGAGATTGCTACTTTCACAGTGTGGGTTCTGTCAGTGAGCCAGTTGGCAACCCATCTTGTGACATAGGGATTTATACCTAGTCTAGTGAGTTTATCTATAATTTCAGAGTGGGGGATGGTGTAGAAAGCCTTGGCAAGATCTAGATAGGCTGTGTGAACCATCTTACCCTCATCTACGGCTTTGGTGACTGCTTCAAAGAAGTCTGTCAGGTTTAGGAGACATGATCTGCCCTTTACAAATCTGAACTGGGTAGGGTCCAGAGTTTGGAGATTATCAATGTCATTGTTTATAAGTTCCATGATGATACATTCCATAGCCTTAGAGACCAGGCTCATCAGTCTAATGGGGCGGTAGTTCACAAGGTCCGTGGTGGCTCCCCCTTTCTGACGTGGGATAACCATTGCTGTGCGCCATTCAGTGGGCACAAAGCCTGAGGTGAGGCTATGATTGAACATGGTACTTAGGTGGGGTGCCAGTTTGTTCTGTAGTTCATGTAGAATGCAGTCTGGGATGTTGTCAGGTCCCATGGATGCTGTATTCTTGGCTTTGGAGAGTGTGTTTTTTACCTATGCAGCCGTGATTACAGGAACTTTGCATTCTTCCAGTATGGAGATGGGCCCTTTAGAGGATGAGAGAAGGGTAAAGTTAGCACTGAACCTATCTGCCAGGATGTTGGCAATATCAGTTGGTTCTATATATTTAGTGCCATTGTGCTGTAACTCAGAGCAGATCTGAGTGTTGCCATTGAGATTGTTGACATAGCTATAGAATGCTTTGTGGTTGTCTTCAGAATCAGTGGCGATTTTCTTTTTGTAACTAGCTTTGGAGGATTATGAAGGATCTCAGCTTCTTACTGAGGCTGCCCATGGAGTTCCTCCAATCATGGGATTTTACTCTGTTTTTGCAACAGTTTCTTTCTTCTGTTGTAGAGTTTGTTTATGGCAGGGGACTACCAGATTGGCTTCCTTTTTGTGGAGGATAGCATCTTGGTTCTGTTAGGGATTGCACGATCCATGCACTTGTTAAGTACTTATAAAGTGCAATTGTATAGGATTCAGCAGTCGTACCTCTATTGTCCGTCAGCATGGGTGTCATGAAGTTTGCCACTTCTGTCTTAAGAAGCGTGAAGTTGGCTTTGGAGAAAATTTTTACGGTGGTTTCCCTAATGGGGGTGGGATGTGGATGCCTAGGGTGATTTGCTTGTGGTCGGATCTGACCAACGAGGAATTGACCTCTGGTGTGGAACACCAGTTGCCCATGTTGGTAATGACCAGGTCTAGGATATTACTGCCCCTGGTGGGAGTGTGGATAAGTTGATCCAGGGTGTTGGAATTTATGAATTCCAGAAAACGTTGAGCACAAGAGCTGGTACATGAGTAGTTTTCCCAGTTAATGGTGGGGTAGTTGAAATCGCCCATTATTAGGGTGTTAGGTTGTACCCTAATATTTTCCAGTGTATCAAGAAATGAGGAGTGGGAATCCTGGGGCATGTTGAGGGATTTGTAGCAAGCTACAATTTGGATTGCGGTCTTGCACAGAGTTAGTTGCACTTGGATAATCTCGATGCATTATGCTGAGTAACTAGCCTGGAGGTATGGATATCCTTAATGAATATAGACACGTCTCCACCTTTAGTGCTTCAGTCCAGGTTAGGTGGCCGAAAGGTGTGGTATGAATTATAGCCTGGTAATTCAGAGGTGCTCTCTGTAGCATTGAACCAGGTCTCTGTCACTGCACAGATGTCGATGTTCTCCATTTTAAGGAGTGCCTCGAGTGAGTGCATTTTGAGGTTTTGACTTCTAGCATTAAGTAGCATTACCCTCAGATTTTTCTTGCTTGTACTTGTTACGGTGGTGAATTTGTCATTTGAATCTTGCCTAAAAAAGGCACTGTAAGGGTGGCAAGAGCCTTAGCCAGTATCCAGAATCCTAAGGGTGACAGGTGCAGGCCATCTCTGACAAAGCACCGTGGTTTGTCGATCATGTCATCCCAGGCAGACAGATACTGGATCCCCTTAGAATGACACCAGAAGCTTAGCCAATTGTTGAAGTCAATGATTTTGTCCTTGTACTGTGGTATAATTTTGGGTGATGGCAGGATGCTACTCAGGGCTAGGGTCATACCTGCCTGGGCTACAAGATCGGACAGCTCCTCCATGTCTCTTTTCATGTAGTCCAGGGAGGTGCGTCTCAGGTCATTCACACCAACATGGACAATGACAGAGTCATATTTGTACTTGTTGTGGAGAGACCTGAGTGTATGCATTATATGGCGGATCCTGGCACCTGACAGGCAGCTGACAGTAACTTTCTCCTTGTTTAGCCTGGTGAGTGGAACATTAGTGTGCCTGACTATAGAGTCACCTATGACTAGAGTGTTGGGTACATTGTTATGCCTTATGGGCTGTGGCTGAGTGGCACACTGTTTGTGGGCTATGTGTCATTTGGGTTGTGTTGGGGGGTGGAGGTTGCTTGCGTTTCTGCTTTGGAGGTCCCTGTTGCTTGGGTAGATTTTTTTTTAGAGCCTCCGTGAATGTAGGTGTGTGTTTTGTGTTTCTATGTGTGTGTTTTGGTGGTGTAGGTTTTGAGGGAATATGTGATGAGTGTGGTGTGGTGCAAGTGTTTACCTTCTCCTCTTGACTGTCTAGTCCATTCTTGGGTGAAGAGAGCTTTGCTTCCAGTTTGGCTAAATATGTGCATCTCTCACAGGTTGTAGTGTTGGGTGGTAGGAGGAGAGGGTTGTCTGTGTACATGAGGCAATTGCTGTGTTGCCCCAAGATGCCCAGATTCATCAGGTAGACAGGAGAAAACACTGGGAGCTGACCCATAGACATGCCTGGATAAGTGCTTATTTATTAAGTACTAAAAACTGTTTTCCTTTAGACAAGTGAGGAAAGTTGAGTGCTGTAGTAATTTGTAGCTTATTTAGTGCCTACACTGAGTTCTGAACAAGTGCTGAGCTCAAAGAAACAGATTGGAGTGCTGAAACTAGAAAACTGTCTAGTTCTAAGAAACAAAATTAAGCTATAAGGCTTCCCTCCAACACAGAAAGGCTTGGGAGCTCAGAAGCTTACAAACAATCCTGGATGCAGCAAATCTGTATCTGGACTAGACGACTTACAGGAAAGGCAGGAAACAAGCTTAGAAAAATTATTTCAGACTTTGTCTAGATTTCTTGCACTAAGAGGTTGAAAGGTATGCATACCTCTCAACTGTCCAAATTTTTGCAGAATGCCCAGATTGCCTCATATTTTTGGCCTATGAAATAAAATTTGTGGTTTTCTGGCAAATCAGTGAGGACTGAAATAACTAAATAATGCCATACATTTCAGCTTCAGACTTCATTTATTTCAGAAAATGCATGCTAAGACAAATAATGTTATTCTAGCAATTTTCTACAAGAGCAATATTTTAAATCTGTCCCTATGTTTGGGCCTTTGTCCCACCATTATTTTAGGCTTTGTCCAGATTTCTTATACTAAGAGGTTGAGAGCTATGGAGGTATGGTATGTAATGCCCTAGTTAGAGGGAGGGCAGGTTAGTCAATTAACTTAATCAAGCTTGACCCTGTTAAATTGGTTACAGGAGACAAGAGCCTATATCCTCTACACCAACTACCAGACTGCTGAAGGAATTATGAGCTTCAGTGGAGTCAAGAGCCTGATATCCTCTACACTGACTACCAGACTGATGAAGGAATTATGAGCTTCAGTGGAGTCAAGAGCCTGATATCCTCTACACTGACTACCAGACTGATGAAGGAATTATGAGCTTCAGTGGAGTCAAGAGCCTGATATCCTCTACACTGACTACCAGACTGATGAAGGAATTATGAGCTTCAGTGGAGTCAAGAGCCTGATATCCTCTACACTGGCTACCAGACTGATGAAGGAATTGTGAGTTTGTTTAAGTGCATTTCCAGGGAATTGTATGTTTCAGTGCATTTTCAAGGGATTATGAGTTTCAGTTCATTTTCATGAAGTTGTGTTTCAAAGAAAGGGAAGTTTACTGTTGCTTATGCTAAATCTGTTTTCAATGGTGCAACTAACTGTTGTGTTTAGCAAATGGCAGTCACTGCTTGTGCTGTAGAATATGAAAGCAGTTTTAGTAGCATAATTGTATTTGGTGCAGAAGGCTGTGGATTCTACACTCACACCATGTAGATGTAGTGCTGATATTGCAGTGCCCTTTTGATTGCTAATTATTTGGTGCATTTTAAGAGAGGGTAGGAGTTCTAGATTCTTAAGTGCGTCCTCCTTTGAATGAGATGCCAAGTAACTATGAACCCATTGTCAGTTTGTCAGTTATTCCCTATTAGGGTTACCACCTGTCCCACTTTGTGAGGGACAGTCCCTCTTTGGGCAGTTGTGTCCTGCAATAAAATTGAAAAAATGGCAAATGCCCTGAGATTTTAGGACAAAAATATTTCCTATATTTTCTTTTAATACTTGCATAAAACAGTTATTTTGTATCTGAAACACCTAAATGTTATAAGGAACAGAATAAGTGACTCAAATGCTACAAGAATAAGCTTTTATTTTGGCAAAAAAGTGAAGTTCTGTCCTTTGTACTGGCCATTGGTATGTTTTGCCCTGCAAAATCTGACGTTTCTACAAAAAATGTCCCACTTTGGGCATTTGAAAAGGTGGCAACCCTATTCCCTATTACAATATTGCAGCTTAACATTTTTTTTAATGTAACATGGGGAATTAATTCTTCAAGGGCAATGGATTTGTAGATGAAACACTGAAATGTAAAGTTGTTTGCCAGTAGCAACCTCTTTATTAGTTTCAGATCTCTTTAATGTAAAATTATTCAAATGACTTTCACTTCTGCAGAGATTGTGCTTATTGACTGCTATTGGTGGATTGTAATGACAGAAGTTTGAGTGGCTTTTTATGGTTGAAATTTTCTGAAATGGGTAGTTTTGTCATTATTGGTTTATACATTTTGTTTCATTGTTTACTGGAATAATGAAAACTACAAATTTAAAAAATACTCTAAGCGGTGCCCTGTTATACAAGGAATATAATGTAATACAATCAGGAAGGTAAATCAAAGAACACATATACGTATGCATGGCCCTAAAAATGTGTGCAAGGAGCCTGTGGTTTGAAAATAGCCTAAAGGTAAACTTTACCCTGCAAATGCATTTTATTTGAATGTGGGTTTTACTGCTGTTTCAATGAATGTAAGTTTCAAGGGCAGAGAAGTGTACTGCTCATAGGTTCATAGGTAGGTACTAGGCTATCTGGCTGAGAGCATTTATAAGCCTAGCCAGAGTGTGTCGGCTTTCGCTGCCCCATTGATTAATTAACTGATCCTCTGTCAAGCAGAGCCAATGAAGTGATCCCAGGGGTGTATTTTCTGTTACCCATCCACTCATCAAGGTTTCTCTTGAAGAGTGTTAGTGAGTGGCTCTGCCTGATGTAATTTGGAATATTGTTCCAAAGCATGGGGAGTCTCTTTGACAGGAATCTATCCCTCCAGCATGTTTTATTTATTGTTCTGGCGAGGGTTAGCTTGCTAGAGCATGTGGCTCGCAGTGACTTGGATTTCTTTAGATGGAGCATGTCCATCAATTCTGAGTTGGACATGACTTTGTAAGTCAGGCAGAGATCACCTCTGAGTAAGCGATATGCCAGTGAGTACAGCCGAAGTTTTTTCAATCGGGCCGCATAGGACATATGTTTGAGACCAGTAATCCTCTTGGTGAGGTACTTTTCTGGTCTTTCCAGCTGTTGGAAGTGTCTTGTGAGGTACATCCCAAATGGGGCATTGTACTCTATGATAGGTCTAATAAGTGATGAGTAGAAGGGCACTATAACCTCTTTATTTCTAGATGAGAACCCTTTAGTAATTAGATGGGCCACATAGAAGGATTTCCTAACTACTTTGGCAATATGATTGTCAAAGGAGAGATTACTATCTACCTGGGTCCCCAGATCTCTTATTACCTCATTTGAATTAAGGGGGCTGCCACCTATGTGGTAATTCGTGGGTGTTTTGTTTTTCCCAAACGGGATGACTATGTATTTTTTGGCATTTAGCTTGAGGCCATGACTTTGACACCAGATGTCCGTCTCAATAAGTCCCTTTTGGAGGACGTCCGTGTCAGCCAGAGAGTCAATTATGGCTCCCAGTTTGCAGTCATCGGCGAACTTGGTTAGCCATAGTCCTCCTGTGTTTGCCTGTACTTCTGAGAAGTATATGCAGAACAGTAGGGGTCCCAGGACCGAGCCTTGCGGGACACCACTTGTGACTGGTTTAGAGTTGGACCTGGAGTCCGCTATTCTTACCGTGTGAGTTCTGTCTGTCAGCCCATTGGCAACCCAGCTTGTGACGTAGGGGTTTATGTTCAGGCTGCTGAGTTTTTCTGCAATACCTGACTGGGGAATGGTGTTGAAAGCCTTGGTGAGGTCAAGGTAGGCTGTGTGAACCACCTTTCCCTCATCTATGGCATTGGCGACTGTCTTGAAGAAGTCAACCAGGTTTAGTAGGCATAATCTGCCCTTAACAAAGCCGAACTGGGTCAGGTCAAGTGTTTGGAGGTTCCCAATGTCTTTGTTGAGGAGTTCCTTAATGATGCGTTCCATAGCCTTGCAGACCAGGATAGTCAGGCTTATGGGTCGATAGTTACCAGGGTCAGTTGTGGCCCCTCCTTTGTGGAGAGGAATAACCATTGCTGTGCACCATTTTATGGGCATGTAACCTGTGGAGAGGCTGAGGTTGAACAGCGTGTTTAGGTGTTTCATACTAAGTGTTTTCATTGCAAGACTGTATTGTTTGTTTAGCAAATGGCTGTCAGAGTTTGTGCTATTCTATTTCAATATAGGTAATCAATAGCAGGAGTAAATAAGAAAACAGTCTGCACACTAACAGATCTGAACATGTTTATGGTAACCGAGGAGACTAGCCAAGTAATGGAACACTGCAATGGCTAGGGAGGACGCTGCTATGGGGAGGGGGTAAGTGGTTGTTGCAGGAGGGGTTGCTTTGGGGGTCCTCAATCTATTACCCTGCCCATGGCCCAATTTCACCATGATCTGGCTCTGCCAAATAGTAACTGACAAAAGAATGAACTAGCACCTTTATTAAAAAAACATGCTGAAACCAACGTTAGCAGTTTTTGTAACTGCTAACGTTGGTTTCAGCAGGTATTTTTGATTTTTAAAACAGGTGCTAGTTCGTTCTTTTGTACTAGACAGAGCATAAATACAAATCCAGAATACCGAGTGAAGTGATTACACAAAATCCAATGCTCTCCATCATTGCCTGAAACTATTACTGCCACTAAATAAAAGTGAAAAGATTTTCATTATTGCTGAGCATATCTCTCTGCAGTCCATGACACTGATTAGCAAAAATACGTAATATGCCCTTCAAATGTGGAACAGTGAGGAACTTGGACTTTTTAGGACTCAAAATGAGGAACATTTCCTATAATGAGGTCTCTAGAGAGATATGAGTAACAATAATGGGTTTTTCTACCCATTCTTTTAGCCATAGCTCCCAACTAATCAGGGACAAATCCTCAAATAATCAGGGACATTTTTTAAATATTTGTGCTATTAACTTGAAACATTTGCAGAATAAGAGAATGTGAATTAATATAGATTTTCAGAACTAAAAGAAGTCTATAACTCTAAATTACTATCATTATTTAAGTGCAATTCACCACCTTTTCTTCAGCAGTCACCAGTTTTAAGAGGGACAGACCTAAAATTTGAGTCTAAATCAGGGAAAGTTGAGAAGTATGCTTTTAGCTTTGCTCCTGTTTATTGAGCGAAAAAGTTGAGCTTTTGGACAAAATAGTAAGCAGCAGCAGCTGCCAGATGTTACGCAACTGCCGTAACGTTCTTAATGCTATGCAAAAACACTGGTACGGTCCTGCGTTCTCCACTATGGGTGATCAACTGTCATTACATAACTGGAAAGAAAAACACAGGCCTACGTTTAAGAAGAGAAAAGAAACAAACGATTTAATCAGAGAAATACCAAACACTAACACATTAGGATTCTCCGTGTCACACCCCCTTTTCGTCCGTCTCGCTATCCCTTCCTATACACTCCTCTGTCTCGCATAGTATTCTGTCCGTCATGTTTTACGTCCCCGTGCCCCGCCTCTATTTTGGTTATGTTCCTTAAAGAATGTCATCTGTTAAGGAAGTTTCCCCCTGGATGAAATGAACTGCAATTTTTCTGTTTAAGTAAACACATTAGGGGGAGTCTATACTGTATTAGCACGTTTTGATAAAATTTCCGTCAGAGTTCTTACCGTAAGAGAGGTGGCCCGGCACACGTCAATGAAAAAATGTTAACTTTACCCGGCAACTAAGTACTGCTGTCACCGTGACGCTGCATTTGTTTACAATTAGGCAAAAGTAACTAGTTTTGTTACATAACAGTCCTATGGCCGATGAACAAGAACAACAGTAAGTAATCTTATTGTATACTCTTGTCCATTTTTGTTCCCTGACAACCTCTTTGAGGCAAGGGAAAACGGATTATATTGTTTCTTATACACACTTAAGAGTAAGTGAAGTGGTTATGTCGGTGTTCGTTTTTTGCGATATTAATACGATAGTCAGACGGAATGTACTGATAGACCTTTTATTAAATATGTAGAAATTAGTTTTGGTTGAATTCCATAACAAAAGTAACTTGACTGAATAGTTTATCATAATTCTGTGAGAGGACAAAAAATACGAATACGGTAAAAATGACGTGAAAGGTGGGCTTAACACATTTCTGTATGTAATAAGTTACTATTTGTAGTTTTTTTATGGCCTTACCGTGATACCGTGTTTTTAATTGTATGTAATTCTGGAACACAGGCGTGTATTAGATTAACTTTTTTTCACTGCAGCCGACGGAAATGTATGTTGATGCGAAAGAAATCAGTGGTTCCTGACGTTTTAAGCACTGTATGCCATTTGTATTGGCATTATAGTACAGCTGTCATGTATAGCTGAGTCATATCAGGAAATGTGTTTATAGGTACCTTAAGGCTGGAAGGTTGAAAACTCTTTGAAAATGTTTCATAGATTTGGGCCATTTCACCAAAGAGGAGAGAGTGTTATAACCTTAAATGTTTCTACTAAAATGTTTAGTGAAAACTGTTATCTATTAGTCCAGAACATATTTTTTTATTAGTCTAGATGAAGCACATACTGAAGATGTTTATATTATAGCCAGACGAATGGAGTGTGGGTAGAGCTTTTCTGGCAAGCCAGTGGACAACGCAAGAACAAGTTCTGGGTACCACACTAAACCATTGCAAGACACACCCACTTGTACAGCTACAATCCTTAAACTGTAGGATACTTCATCATCTCCTGTCAGCTTGATAGTATGTTTATTTCAAATTATGTGTGAGGAAACTCCAGACTGTCAGAAAGCCATAGGTGCTAAGGCATTCCAACCAGGAGAAAACCAGGTCAACTGTGCCACCCAATCCCACCCCATATATAGTAGCATTGTTCTTTATCAAAATATTTATTTACTTCTTTTAAGTACTTCGATGAGTTGCATTGGACTATACCCTTTTTAACAAGGCACATTTACATACATATATGACAACATTCAGTACATCATCTCATGAGGTAATAAGTTATCCAGAATTTATTTTGAAAAATAGGACATTGAAGTATTTGTGCTTTTTTGTTTGCAATTATACTTGTGTGCATCAATTGCCATGCATTTAAACAGTTCATTATATTGTAGTAATATGCAGTGATTTTAATATATTTACATTTACAGTGTTAACTGTGAATCAAAAAAATTAATGTTATTTTCAGCAGAGAATTTGTACCTAAACTTTGGAAGAAAAAAATGTAGAAATAACATATTGCTCCATTAAGAGAAAACACAAAGACACTGAAACAACATGATCTAATACCTTTTATTAGACCAATATAGGTTTTGCAGTTACTCAAACTTTTGAGCTGACATGAGCCCTTCATCAGGCATTATTGTTATTGATGTTAGATATGGTACTTAAATATCCACTTGTGCCTAGAAAGGGAAGCATATAATTTATTTTTAATTAGCTAAAAAAGTAAGCTTAAAAAATGCGATTGAGGGAATAAATGTGCTGCTTGGACCACACCTTATAGACATATACTGTGTTTGTGAGAAGCAGAAACTTTAAAAGACTGGGTCATGCCATGCTATAAAAATCAAAGTTTGACATGTTACATTAGAGTTGGTGTTCATTGAACAGAGAAGATCGTAAAATTCATCATAGGTCATGTATTACCATGAAAATGTTGGCATTCAGTACATCTTATTTATGTCCAGAGGTAGTTACTCAAAAAGAAAAGTTAAGTACTACATTGAGTCATAAAATCAATATCAAGGTTGATGCAACTGACTGTCATATTGAACAGTTGAGTTAACTTAATCTCCATTGTTCTTATTTCTAAAGGTATACAGAAATGTCCTTAAAAAACGTAACTCATGTGACGACGAAAGATTGATGCAGTGTGTTAGTGATTCATAGTCCTGTGTTGTGATATAGTACGGTGATCTCCTGCACATCAGATAAGGTTGCCACCTACCTATTTTCTGGAAATTAAGTATACTGACCAATTGTCCTGTTTTTATATTTAATACGCTGTTTTTACACACGTCATGCCCACACCCATCCCTTGTTGCAGCTGCAGTAGCGCAACCAGGCACAAGCAAATGACACCTCTTCCATGAGGAAAGATGACTGAGGAGCTTGGTATGCAAAGAATGTGGTTGTTTGGCACTTTGATTAGATTAGTGTGCATGAGTAGTGTAAATTGCAGTTTCTCAAGCAGGTTGTTGTGTAAAAAAAAAATAAAAATTGCTGAAAAATTTGTGACAGCAGTCAAGAAGAACTGGTTGAGGGAGCACATCTTGTCACCTCAGCTTCTAATTCCTGCCTTCTGGATGGATCATGCCATGACTGCCTTGCCCGTTAGGATGACCCTTCTACCATCTGAGTGTGATGGAACTACTAAGTTGAAATTCCTGTCTCTTCCTTCCAAAACAAATCCATAAAAATTAAAGTTTTATTTTAGAGTTGAAGTAGGCTTCTGATTTTATGACTACTAAGGATTTAAGGATGCATTGGGGTCTGGGTCAATGCATTGCCACATTGAAGGTAATGGCTTAAAGTTTTAGTGTCTCAATCCCAGCTAAGTAAGGCAAAAAATGCAGGGTTTACCTGAATGAGAGGGTAAAAAGAGCAGACACACATTGATCTGTTTTTCTGCCTGGCCACAACTTTAGCAAAATCCTTAGGAGTGAAGGGATGAGATTTGCTGATTCGGGATACTGAAATGTAGAATAGTGCTGCTAGAAGTGAAAGTAAAATTACAGGTTACAATTTAGCACTTTTTTTCCAAGTATGTGCACAAATAATTCTGAAAGGGTAACATAATGTATACTTGAAGCAGTCACTCAGATGGCAAAATAATATGAAACTTACATTTGTTTGACATTATTTAGTTTATGTTTGGAACATTCCTGCAAAAAGCATTTCTGGAAATTGCCAAGTAAAATGCCTGTAATCCAGCAGAATATTTGTTTTAAAGGGTTAGGAATGAAATGTTAACCAATTTTATTGTATAAGGATAATACTGTCCTGTTAGAACAGGTGTGAAGAACTAAAGTACTGAAGACAGTCTATATCACTTGGTTTGATTTTTGAGAACCATACTGAATGTTGCAGAAGCCTATTCCTGAATGAAAGTTATTGACACTAGGAGAAAATGTATGCATTCATTAGCTTAATTTATACAGGTGGCATATTTCACTACACTGGGAGGTATGTAGGCTGGGAATTGTAAAATATGGCTGAGTTTTTATCTTAATTGTCTAGTTGACCCTGGGGAGTTTTAGAGGACCATTTCTTCATAAAGAGTTTCTGCTGTATCCATGACCTAGGACAAATAATAATGTGGGCTTAAAAAATTGTTTGCCCACTCTAATTTATTACTTTGCTCATAATGGACAGTCTTGGAAGCCGCGGTGGTACAGCGGTAGAGTTGCTGTCTTGCAGCAAGAGGTTCTCCTGTTCGATTCTCGGCTGGAGTGCCTTCTGTGTGGAGTCTGTATGTCCTCCCTGTGGTCGAGTGGCCTCAGAAAGACATGCGTGAATGGGCGTGCCTTTGCTGAAGGTTGGCCGTCGGGCTGGCAACTCGGCACCATAAAAAAATCTACTGCCAATCATTAGTGGACCGGAGTTCCACTGTGGCGACCCCTAACTGGGAAAAGACAAACAACAACAACTCATAATGGACAGTCTTCCTCACAAGTAAAGTAGGCAAATGATCTATTGCCCCACACTTTGCCATGCCTCGTTGTGGAAAAAATGTATTTCAGTATAGAGACCAACACAAATATTTAGTGTTATCCGACTGAATCAGAAATTATTCCAGTTACAGATGTGTGCCATTGTGTCATAGCTTACCCATATATTTAGATAGATGCTTTTGACTCAAGTCCAGAAATTAAGCTAAAGTAGACATTGACTAAAACAACGTGGGGGACAATCTCTGTATCCAGTAAGGAAATAAAAAAACAGACTACTACTAAAGCAATTTTGATAATAAGCTGCTCTGTTATGAACTGTTAATATAAATCTATAAATGTTATATTTTATTTGTAGAATATTAAGGGGTTTCTCAAGAAGTAAATACTTCACGTTTCATATCCTCATTTTCCTTCTCAAGATGGTAATACTTCCATTTTCATATCCCCATTTCCCACTTTACCTGATCTTTCAAAACATTAACATCATTGTAGACTGACAGTATTACAGTTTTCTCATGTCTTCCCTAAGTGCAGTCATCATAGTTTGATCCCCTATCCCATGAATTCAGCAAATTGTTACATCACACAGAAATAGTGAATTTTAGTGTTTTAAGTACCTTGAGCTCATCTGTTAACCAAAACAAAATGAAGGATGCCCAAAACATTGCCTTGTCCATTCTTCAGGAGTTAACAGCAGACTTGTCAGATGATTTCATTTGAATGGTTTACTGGAAACAGGTATGACATTAAAAGTTTGAAATCCAGTGCATGTGACTTCTGTATATTTAAGAAGCATCAAGAGCATAGTCAGGAAACCAAAGTGCATTTTGTTTTGTATCTTAAAAAGTCAAGAAGTTTGATTTTCAGCTCAGGGACAGAATCGCAGATCACCTTGAATTATTCCAGATGTACAGTTGCGGGTAACTTCCTGTATGATAGGCTGCAGTCTCCACAAACACCAAAGTGAGTTCTCCTCTGTAATACAAACCAGTACAGAGACCTGATCAGCGATGCTGATTTTCCCTTTTTCATGAAAAGTACTAGAAAATTATGGAATTTGGAGTGTTTTGATACTGGAAAAAACACTAGATGTTTATTGAGTTATTTTGTTGCTACATCACTGCCGTGATTTTAATCTAATGAAGTTCCGTTTTAATAAAGAAGGAATGAAAGTGCTCGTTTCACTAATTGACTACCTGGACTTTTTTTCTGGATTTAGAGTTTTCTTTTTTTTTTCCAGTTATTGGAACTGTTTTGCAAGTCACTATTTTATCCTGGATTTTGCTATGACGGTTATCCCCTACCTGTTATCTTTGCACGGAGTTGGGTAGGGCCTGATTGACTGCAGGACCCACTGTAGTATGAAAAGAGAGTTTTTCATAAACGTTTACCATTCTGGGAACTATACGGTGATGTTCAATATTTGGATTTCTCCTCTTTAAAAATCACCATTTATATCTAGGGGTCAGAGCTGTAGTAAGAAGTGCTCTTTGTGCACATAACACCCATTTTGGACTGTATAGCTTTTGTGGTTACTATAGGAACAGTGCTTGATAGGGTACCATCTACTTACTCCTTAAACCTACTGTAAGACATCACTATTTGCATTGGAAATTATGGAGATCTCTGTATGGGTGTTTTTGGAAGCAACTGTTTGCTTGATCTATACCCAAGTGGTGAGTTGCCATTGGATTTGTCTGCTAGTCATGAAGCATCCATTACAGTTCAAACATGATGTTGATCCTAAATGTATTTGGTAAAATATAGCATCACTGTTGAGGACAGCGCTACAAGTGAGAGTGAATGTGATTCCAGGCATCTGTCAGTTGGTGCAGAGGGTTAAGACTGGTATGACCTGGCAGATGAGCTGTCCTCTTGTGGTACAGGGTTTGATTTTCGGTCTCTCTCTGTCAGTCCTCATTTGCCAACTGTGTGATATTGAACAAGTCGCTTAACTGATATTGCTTCCAGGTTGCCCCTAAAAAGAGTATGTCCGGTGGGCATACCTGGTTAACAAGTAGGTATTATTGTTATCTCCGTTTAGGTTAAGTTTCAACATGGAGATTGTGAAATGGATCATGTATAATGGTTCCTTTGGTTAATTAACTGAGTAAAACCCAGAGGTGAAAACAGATGGATGTGCAGATGCTGATGACAACTCTTTTTCATTGATAGTTATGTTTGTGAATTTTGCTTTGTAGTTGTGTCTTTCACCTAATGATTATTTTGACATTTCATTGTTTGTCTTGTCTCTGTAAATGAAGATGCATGCTTTTGAATGTTGTGTTTGTATGAACAGTTTGTCATCCAGAGCCACTGTAACATCTTTGAAGAATTTTAGTTGAGCATATATGATCTGCCTTTTACAAATACAGACTGGCTGGGGTCAAGGGACAGAAGGTCACCTGTGTTGTTGCTCATCAGTTTCATAGTTACATAACACTGTAGATATCTGTTAGGCTATTTTTATTTATTTGTTTACTGGGAAAGTCTGACTTGGAATGAGCCAATTTTCAGCTGAGGCCTGAGGAGAAACGCTCCAGACACATCTTTGTAATGTAGGAGAAAACCGGAGCATCTGGAGGAAACACACATGAACGCAGGGAGGACATACAGACTTCGCACAGAAGGCACCCGGGAACCTCTAATTGTGAGGTGACAATGCTAACCACTGTACTGCTGTACCACTGCGCTGTCCATATTAATAGGTCTATAGTTTACCAAGATCTATCTTTGGGCTTCCTTGTACCCTGGCACAATGGCCATTCTCCACTGCTGTGGGACAAATGCTGTGGGACAAAATCTGTGGGCAGACTCGCATTGAACAAGTTTAGAAAGGGTTTGGCTAGACAGCCATATTAATAGGTCTATAGTTTAGCAAGATCCATCTTTGGGCTTTATTGTACCCTGGCACAATGGCTGTTCTCCACTGCTGTGGGACAAAATCTGTGGGCAGATTCGCATTGAACAAGTTTAGAAAGGGTTTAGCTAGACACTGCTTAAAACTGTTTAACAAACACCCATAAATATGATCACAAAGTTAGTATTTTTGGTTTTGGTTCTGGAGACTGCAGATAGAACTTGGTCTAGAGTGATTATGCGAGAGATGCTTTGGAGGGGAATTGAGGGAAGTGAGAGTTGAAATTAGAGCTGAATTTATTGTTCAATATATTGTTTTTCATTTGATGATAATTTTCAGGAGCATTTTAATTTAAAAAAAAATATTGCAGATATGCCATTTCTAAACCAGGTCTTCAATTTCCTTCTGCCACATTTGGTTAACTACTAAAACTAGGATATCATGACCTATTTGTTTGTAATTAATAATTCCTAAGCATGATTTATGAACTTTTTGAAACACTGAGTCTGTGAGTCAAATTTAAAATTACATTTTTTCTCTTTCTTAAAACTTCAAACCATGTATACATGATATCTCTTCTTGAGAAGGGAAATTTAAAAGAAGTTAGATATCCCAAATTATTTTGTCTATTTCTTCGTAATAGTAACTCAGAGATGCTTTACTTTGTCTTTTGGAACAGGTCTGTCATTATGAAGAAGTGGAATATCTGTTAGCTGGAGTTATTTTTAAAGAGCATTGTATCATTAAATTTGGTACTCTGAAGTTTTCTGGCTTCAACAGTGACTGTGGCTGGAGAGGTATTACCTGATGGTACTTAAGTATTTTAATTTTTCTTTTGGCTTGATCTGTCAGTTTGGGTTTCCTTTATTTGACTCTTTTCAAACACTCTGCTTCTCTTTGTACTCTCTTGAAGGTCGGTCTTTAGTACTAGGAGGTGTCATGTCACCTTTCCATTTCTTAGTGCTTTATGCCTGTGTCTTGGTTTGTGAATTATATCTGTTATATGTAATGGGTTTGTTTATGCTTAGTGGAGCATTTAAAGGACCTGTATGTGTGTTGTGTATTGTAGCATGAGCTTTATTGGGCGCTTATATCGTAAATTGTCATATGGCCATTATTGAGTTTTGTGACAGTGCAGTGATGGCCTGAACTGCATGCATGTCTGTGGGTGTAATTTGTAAAAAGAAGTAAGGCAGTTGTAAACAAAAAAAAAAAAAGAGTGAGATGGCATGGCTTGTGACTGGGAATGATGCAATGTAAATGTGTGGCAACCCTGACAATACAATATGTATGTAAATGACTGCTTAATGACATACAGATGAAATGCAGTGGCCACAGCATAGTTGTTGCATGATGATCGAATGAGAGGGAACTGTCAACCTTGTTTACAAGGTTCCCAAATACATTTATCATTTTGTAGTGAGGTATTGTATATACTGTGTGTTGAGAGTAGGGGTTGTTTGCCAAATGAAACAAAGAAAACAATGTCACTGTAACATCAAACTGTGGCTCTGGTATGTGTTGTGTCTTAACATCATCAGCTGCTGTACTAGTGCCAACATCAGCCTGTTGTCCTGCCGGCCCTACAGGTGTCACGATAGCAGTGCTCTGGCCTGTGAATACACAGCAGAAGACACACCTGAATGAGCATGAGTACCTGTGCTAAACCTGTGTCCCTGTGGATTTCACACTAAGGGTGTTCATGCAGGTTATAACATATAATCCCATCTTACCACTGTTGCCTTTTTGATGTTGTTAGATGTGACATTACAGATTCCTATATCAGTAAATTGGCAACATATGATATAGTCTCTGCATGACTGCTTTACAGAAATCTTCTAATCATGGTACTAGCTTGATACTTCAGCCACTGAGAGATACATGAGGTAGAACCATCAACAAACCATTGTCTACTCTTACAGGGATGATTCCAGAACCATTGTCTCCTTGCGGGGATACAAAAACATCTCTAGCTCTGTTACACTGGTGCTTCCAGCTGCCCCTTTTGTGTGACTGACCACTTAACTATTATATAATATACCTTTGCTTTGAAGCAGCTTAACATGCTGGTAACATATTGCTGTTATGAGTGATTGTGGTCCCCCTCTGTGATGTTCATGTCATTAGCTGTTATAGAGTGTACCTTTGCTTTGATGCAGCATAAGATGATGGGTAAAAGAATAACGACATCCAGCTTACAATGGAAGCAACCTAACCGACCATACTTACGTACCCTGTATGGTTTTCTGGAGGATGCTGTGTGCAGATGAGAGAGAGAATCCATGTCAATTGCTTTGAGACCACTGTGGAAAGAAGACTCCGGATCAGTGAAATTTCTTCATCTTCATTCTTTATTAGGGTGCAGGCAGATGACTGTTGAGCTGAGTAGTTTAATGTATATACATTTGAGGTTTATATAATAGAATTTGAGGGCTATCCTGGTCTCTGTATCTACCCATGGGGGTGTGTGTTACAACTGGAGGATATGATTGACGCATACTGTTTGGAGCTGAAATATTTTGGCACCAATAATGTGAAACTGAATGTAAAATAAAACAATATTTAAATACAGACTTAGGTTTTTCTTTTTCAAAAATCCACATTATTAAAACAAGGCTATTTTGTATCAGAGTATGTCAGAAACTGCTAACACTTTCACCATGGCTTTCTTGGATCTACATGGTGTTTAAAACATTTCAGGGAGTCAGAACTCGACAAAATGCATGTAAAGGCATCTGTAGATTATCTGTGCTGGAAATAGATAATCTGGAATGGATGTGGGGGTACAGGTTGCTTCTTCTGTGATAGTTTCTAGGGCGGAAGAGGCTACGAGCGGAGTGTTTTTGGGTTGCTGAGTCCCTTGTTTATGGAGATATACTAAAGATGTGCCGGCTCGTATAACGATAGATCTGCCCAATATTAATGAACTAGAATTAAGGATTAAACTAAATATGGAAAAATGATAGTGACTTAAACTTAGAGCCTAGGGGGATCATTGACCTGATCATTATGGAGGAGAGAGGTTCTAGATATTAAGCAGGAGTTAAAATTTTAAACGTAATTTAATATTCAAGACTGTAAGCTCGTGTTGGGGTTCTTAGTGATCTGGTTGACTTAGTGTGAAGAGCTAGATGTAAAACATACCTACCGACCCAGCAGAATTAAAATTAGGGACATTCTTTTGGTATCATTTATGCAGCAAAGGATGTTGGTAACATGTTGCTGTTATGAGTGATTCTTGTCCCCTGTATGACACATGTCATTTAGCTGTTATGAACATGTTGGTAACATGTTGCTCCAGTGATTATACCCCCCCCCCATGACATTCATGTTGTGGAGCACTGTCCCCCACAACTAATTGTGTAAAGGTTGGTCATCACCTTCTCTCCCTATCAGGTGCTTTCATGTGTCATAAGTGCCTGTAGTAGGACATAATTTTCAGCAGGATTGAAAATTGCCAGCTTTTGATGTTCACTTCCTCCTTTGGACATGCAGACATTTCTGAACATGACACAGGGCTAGTAGGACAGCAGCTGCAAAGGGGTGAACTAGTTACACCGTACTGTATTCAGAAGGACAGCTGTGAGGTAGGTCATATAATAGATATAGGGATAGATATTGGAACACTTAAGCAGTTGTACTTGCCACACATTGGTATATATCTACTTCCCAGAAGGCTTATCTAGTTTGTTAGGGCCAACAGGTATGGAATAGGGAAAGGCAGTTGCCCATGCTGTCACCATTAGGAAACACCTTGTTAAACACCAATGGCACAGCCCTACCTTACCCAAGTACAGTGGGGGAATGTATGTATGATAATCTGTAGATTAGCCGGGTCATACTGTTATACTTGAAGAACTGTCCTGACATCAGTGGCTATCTTGTTGCCATACTAGCTGCATACAGTATCCACTTGCAGGCACATCCATTCATATTGGTAGCCTTTTTGAATGTGAATTCTAGTGCAAAGGTGCACATCCTTAAGAGGGTAGACCGCTTATCGCACACTTAGAGTACTTTGTCCCTCCTCAAAGTTGCTTGTATTTCCAGATAGTGCTGCAGTTCCTCCTAATACTTTTGCCTGTATCTGCTATACAGCTTCCCATATGTTCATGACCTAACATACAAAGTAGTGGTGCACCTCTTTAATGATGTAGTTTTCTACCTGCTTATGCTGCATGTAAGTAAATTAGATCAGGTTGTATAAATACCTGTTAATAGCTTTATTTTATTGCTGTGCATGTTTGACTTTAAAGTGCAGCTTTCTGCCTGTGTTTGCCTCTGACAGCTGGTAGCCATGAGCTCATGCAGGAGACTTGCACTGATTGGCACATCTTGGTACTTTGCAGTTACCTGTTGTACTAACTGTGATTCGGCAGTCATGTTGAAAGTAAAATTCAAAGGCTATCATTTTGCTCTTCGTGAAAGTGACACCATTTTCAGTGGAGATTAAGGAGAATTAAGGCTTCTCCTAGTGCCTGACAGAAAGCACCACATGCTGCATTCTAGAGAGTTCTGTTTCCTTCGTGGTCTTTTCAGGAAGTGCCTACTGAGTCCTTACAATGGTGCCATCAGAATAGTTGATGCCTGGTATGAGCTGGCAGAGTTGTCCTCCACCACAGGTGTTGCTAGGATGGGAGAAAAGTGTGGGAATTGTTCTCATGATGTGATGCAATAACCCTGATGACCTCCTCATGTGAGAAGCTGAAATTAGGCAACTTTGCCCCAAATTGTACTGAACATTGGATAGCACTGTAGCTTTTTTAATTTTGTTTTGTATTGGGACACTTTGCTGCAGGTATTTGTCAGGATAGGAAGTAAGATTATGCCACTTTGTGGATCTTCCATGTCAGGTATAGCTGGTGGTAGCCTTTAATGTAGTATGCCAGCTGGTTTACTATGGGAAAGTCAAAGCGGACCCGGTTGAATGATGTGAATCATCGACCCACGTCCGCGAAAGTGACTGTGTCAAATTCCGACATTGTCGAAATATGATTCGACTTTGACGTCAGAACAGGCAACATGGGTCGAGATAGGGGTGAGATTTGTACTTTGACAATGTTGGGTTCGACATTGTCACCGTTCAGCCTCCGGACTATGTCTGAAGTGGATTCCACTGAGTTTGCTTCGACTTTCGCATGGTAAACCATGCCAACTACATTTAATGTGGATTTCTGCAGGGACCTGTTATGACGTGAGGTTAACTGCAGCATCTCATTGTGCCTGCATACTACCTGGCGCATCCCCATGTGTAATTGTAGTATTTTCTATGTTAACATATGCGTAGAAGATATGCACTTGCTAACTTTGACTTTATTCTGACATTTTATCTTATACCTGTCACGGTTGTCTGGTGTGCCCTTTCTCTTTCAGCATCAGTAGAATGTTGCAGTAATCATGTTGCCTACCACATGAGCCAGGAGAGTCTTGATTATCCCTTGGCTAGGTCAGATCACAAATGGTAATGTGTGTATTTTAAATACATTTAAGCCAAATGCAGGATAGGGTCACTTATGAAAAACTTCCATTGTGTTCTCCTCACTGGATGATAAATTGACAAGCTGGCACCTCCAGCATGTTCTTTCCTTATTGAGGATGTTGCTGAAGAGCATGAGGATAATGAGACTGAGTGCCTTGCTGGAGAGGTATCCTGAAGAGGTGTCTTGGTCGTTCACAGTCAGATTGCCCAGAACCATTGCCTGACATGGCTCATTTGCAGCAGGAGCAGGTGGGGGAGGCTGCAGTGGGCAGGTATATGGTCCATTTGGAAAGCCTTTGATCACTGTGATCCATGTGTTTCTAGCTCAGGTAGTAGATAGTGTACTGCTGCCATAATCCATCCTGTGTCACATCTCATACCCTGTACATCCTCTGTGTTTCCCCCTCCTAGTGTGTGGATATCCACCAGTGTTTCAGTGCTGTAGTATACTTGGCTGCTCCTGCATAGTGTCCTACCCCAAATCTTCACCCTACTTTCCCTTTTATTTCTTCCCTTCTCTCTATACCATGTAGAAATGGGTTTCTATCTTCAAGAAAGTTGCCTTACCACCTTCTGTTCTGTACACTCCTATATGTTGGCCTTCTTTGTGATCCCCTGTTTGCTGCCATCCCATTTTTGCTGCCTTCCTGTACACCCATTTTGTTCCCTTTTATGTGTCTGACAAGGGCCCACTTATGTGGACACTATAGCTGCAGTTACAGTATGGCTGTACAGTTTGACGCATTCTTTGTTATCCTGCCAAAGGATGTACTACCTCTTGCAACCTAGCAATACTTGAACTGCTTTATATAAATTCCCTTCCTCCCCTTACTGCTTCATCCCTTCTGGCCATCACAGTGCTTCTGCCTGACAGTAGGTCTGCCTTCTCCTCCTTTCTCTCCTGGACTTTCTTCAAGTGAACTGGGGATGGTATGGATCTTAAGGGCATCCCACGGTTTCATGCTGACCGCTACTTCTACTGCTGCTGGGGGTGCTGGCTATGTTATAAGCAGCCCTTGCTTCTCTGCCTTGCCCTTTCTCTGCATTTGTCTACATACCTCTACGGGCTACTCCCTTCTGTGGACTGTGCTTCCCATCCAGAAGGATCTTCGAATTGCCTCCACCTGGAATGGCAGTGCCCATCCCTTCCTGCTTGAGCCTCAGGTGCTCAAGCCAGTAATCAAACCTGGGTTGTCTGGGGCATCATAGTTAGGTCTTTATCCCCCTAGATCTCAACAGTGGTCTTATTGCTTTGTATGTGAGTTGTATTTGTGTATACATTCACATTTTTCTGGTCTTGCTCAGTCTTATAATGTGGCACATGACTGATCTGTGGATTTCTGTCTTGCATTTTAATGTGTGAGTTTTACTGCATAGATGTCCATACTTGCATAGTTGCTGTGCTGCTCATTTATGTGCTTTTAAGCTCTGCTATCTGCACATAAGTGTTGTCTGTCTGACTTTGGATGTTTAATGACTCCCTATGTTGCCACACAGTGCTGGTTAGTTGCACAAGCCTTGCACAGAAGTGCAGTGTATCTCTAGGAATCTCAGCCAAAGTCAATATCTTACTTGTAAATCTGTGCCTTGGTGGGTTGATATGTTGCTTCCAGTATTGGGGTTGGGGGGGCTTTTTATGTAGAAGTTCTTTATAGAAACTGGTTAAAATTAATTATTTGCTGTATAAATTCATAGCAAATTATTATGACTCCAGTATGGTGTCTTTTTGAACAACGTTCATGCTCTTCGTTATATTACCATATGTTTTATTTCTTTGCTGTAACTCCCAGGATTTGACTGAAATGGGTCCCCTGAGTATCAGTTCCCTTTCCCAGACAGTAAACTTATAAATATTTAAAATTCTGTAAATTACATAATTTTGTATTTGGATAACTTGCTTGTTTTATCTCTTTATGTTTTAGGTCCCAGGGTTGGCTAACTGACTGGCTACCTTCATGGTGCCCCACCTCAATGTCTCAACTAAAAGCAACAGAAGCTAAAATCCTACGCTGTAAGTCTTGTTTTATTGTAGTTGCGCTTTTCCTTGGACTTATTCAGGAAAACATTCTTGCAAGTGGGCATAGATGCACAAATCTTCACAATTACCTTGGCCAGTCAGTAAAAGGGCAAACATTGTCACACATTTATCACGTGTAGTCCAGTAGCATCAGCCAGGTAGTACACTGAAAACTACAGAAGGTTAAAATGTTATCAATAATTATGTTTTTTTTTTTTTGTTCCTTTTAAGAAAATGTTTTTGTCATGCTCTACATCACACAGGTGGATTATTGTACTAGTTTGGAGTGAAATATTACATTGTTATGTGTGGAAAATGCGAATAAGTAATAGGGGGAAACTGTTAACACATTTATCGCAGGTAATCCAGTAGCTTAAGCTACAGACGGTCACAATGTTTTCAACAGCAATTGTTCTTCCCTTTACGCAACCTTGTTCTGCATCATAGAGGTGGGTTATGATATTCACCAGTCTGCAGTGAAACGTAGAACAATTTATGGCATTATGTGCACCTTGTTGTACATGCTGTGACAGAAACCTGGTTCAAGGCTCCTGAGAGCACCCCAGCACTAACAGGTTTCACCTCATATCATGCGTTCCGGCCCCAAAATCCGGACAACACCAAGAAAGGAGGGGGGGGGTGTCCATATTCATAAAGGACACCCACACCTCAAGGTTTGTGGCAACGCACGATGCATCGGAGACCATCCAGGTGCAATTAACCATAGGCAAGACTGCTCTGCAATTTGTAGCATGTTACAGGCCACCCTCTCAAACTCAGGAACCTCACATGGCCTTCCTGAAAACATTGGAGGGATAAATGTATCTCCAAACACCATCATACTAGGTGACTTCAACTACCCTAATATAGACTGGGAACACTACTCAAGCCCTAACACTCTAACCCAAAGATTCCTGGAGTTCATAAACTCAAATGCCATGGAACAACTAGTCACCATCCCCACAAGAGGAGAAAACATACTTGATCTCATCATCACGAACATGGGATCAAAATGTTCAACACCGAAGTATACCCCTCACTGGTGAGATCAGATCAAAAACTAATCTCGCTGGAGGTCCTCATCCCGCCCCCACCTAAAACAAAAAAGACCACAGTGAAAAACTTCTCAAAAGCCGACTTCACACTTCTAAAAACTAGTGTGGTCTCCTTTAAGGCCCCTGAGCCAGTGGTAAACATCACTCAAACCGCTGAATCACTTACAAATGCCTTCTACCAGCACCTACAGGACTGCATGGTTCAGGCAATCCCAAACAAAACTAAGACTCTCTGTACCAAAGGCAAGCGTCCAGTCTGGTGGACCCCAGCCATAAACAAGCTCTACAACAAAAGGAGGAAGCTACTACAAGATAGAGCAAAATCATTGAAAGGTAAGACACCTTTGATCATTATAAGTAAAAAACTAAGAGCTCTCATAAAATCATCCAAGGCAAATTTTGAGAGAAAAATCGCCAAGGACTCAAAAGACAATCATAAGGCCTTCTTTAGCTATGTTAGAAACCTAGGAGGAAACTCCCAGATATGCTCAGAATTAGTTCAAAATGATGTGAAAATTACTGAACCTACACACATTGCCAACATACTGGCTGACAGGTTCAGTGCAAACTCCCCCCCCCCAAAAGGAGAGATATCTATACCAGAGGATTGTAGCCCCCCAAACATCTCCAACGCCCAGGTGAAAACTGCTCTCACTAAGGCAAAAAACACAGCATCCATGGGACCGGATGGTGTCCCCGGCTGTGTGCTTCACGAACTCAACGAGGAATTAAACCCACAGTTAGGACAGCTGTTTAATCTTAGCCTCACCTCAGGATACGTACCCAAGGAGTGGCGTACGGCGACTGTGGTCCCACTTCATAAGGGCGGTGCCTCCACCGACCCTGGAAATTACCACCCCATTAGCTTGACAAGCCTTATCTGCAAAGCCATGGAGAGGATCATAATGGAACTCATAAATAAAGACATAGGTAACTTGCAGACTTTGGATCCAACCCAGTTTGGCTTTGTCAAAGGCAGATCCTGCCTCTTAAACTTGGTTGACTTTTTCGAGACAGTCACCAAGGCCATTGATGAAGGAAAAGCAGTCCATACAGCCTACCTCAACCTGGCAAAGGCCTTCGACACAATACCCCACTCGGGTATCATCGAAAAACTCATCAGCTCGAATGTAAACCCATACATCACAAGATGGGTCGCAAACTGGCTAAGTGACAGAACCCACAGGGTCAGAGTTGCTGGAGCCATGTCAGACTCAAAGCCTGTCACAAGTGGTGTCCCACAGGGCTCAGTCCTGGGTCCACTCTTGTTCGGCATCTACTTTTCTGAAGTACAAGCAAACACAGGAGGGTTATGGCTGACAAAGTTTGCAGATGACTGCAAACTGGGCGCCATAGTTGAAAACACATCTTACACAGATATCCTTCAGAAGGGCCTCACAGAAACGGATAACTGGTGCCAGAGCCATGGCCTAAAGTTAAATGTATCTGACCCGACACCTGCTGCAGCTTGAAAGGCCCCAAAAGTTCCTCACCAAAAGGATAAAGGGTCTCAAAAATGTCTTATGCTGCCCGACTGAAAGAACTCCAGCTCTATTCAGTCTCATACCGCTTGCTCAGAGGTGACCTGTGCCTGACATATAAGGCCATGTCAAACCCAGATTTGATGAATATGCTTCACCTCAAAAAATCTAGATCCCTCAGAACCACAAGGGCGGGAGACTTAAACCTTGACACGGTTATAAATAGAACGTGCTGGAGGGACAGATTCATCACCCAGAGACTCCCTATGCTGTGGAACAAAATCACGGTACATGTGAGGCAGAGCACCTCGCTGGCCTTGTTCAAGAGGAATCTTGACAAATGGATGGGAGATCGCAGATATGCCCCAGGGATTACTTCAGTGTCACTGCTTGACAGAGGCACAGCAAAATAATAGGCATAGTTTTTTATTCAAACTAAAGGGGTGGCGAAAGCCACATAACTATGGGCTAGGCTTATAAATGCCCTTGGGTAGATAGCCTAGTATGAACCTATGAACCTATATATTTATTAAAACATTGCAGTTTAGTCAGTGACATGGGTAGATATGCAGTAATTGAAAGGAAAACAAACCATAGTAACATTTCCTGTTATTGTCATGCAGTGTGCATGTTGTTTTTAACAATTTTCATTCACTCCAGTATTACATAAGTTGCTCAATTCCAGTATTCTGTTAAACCTATCTTTTCCTTCTGAACATTGATTATGCTTGTATCAATCTCAGAAATTTCCATTTATTTCTATGTAATTTGTTCCTTCCCTTTTCTAAAGATCCCACCTCCAGGTCCTTTATCTCCTTTACAGTTTTCAGTTCTTCAGTTACAATTGGTTTAGATTTTAATTTCTGTTTACTAGTAATTGATTTTTTTTTTTGGCATACAATAGCATTACACTTAGTATGGCTTTATTATGTCTGGGTAATTCAAAACTATATCTCTTCTCAAAGTAACCATTTCCCTAGTTACAATAATTTCCTTCTCCCAATATTTCTGACAAAGTACTCTGTATGGAATTTTCAAAATATGTCAACTCATTGCACTCCCAAAAATGTTCTCTCTCATTTCCACTTTACTTCTGTCATTTATTTGCCGCATAAAAACTTATTAGAAGTCTGCTTGAGGTATGAAAGTATATGTGCCAATACTTTCATGCAGACATCTTAAACAGTATGGACTTTGGGCATACCAGGGAATTTTCCATTGTTCTTTTGTAAATTGCCTTTCCATTCTCTTTTCCTAATCTTTTCTAACTTCCTCTGATTGATTCTTATATTTATCATGTAATATTTTACATGCCTTAATAATTATCCTTTTTTTTAACAACAACATCTGAATCTCTGATAGGTAAGGCAGTTCCTAACCTGCAGTCCAAACCTCATAGCCTCATCCCATTCCCTCCCTCATTATTTGATCCCTATACCTTTGTTGTTTTCCTCCAGTAAATTTCAGCACTCCATTGTCCATTTTTTTGTATTCTTACTTGCAGTCATGTCTATTAGTAAAATCTCCTTTCTCCATTCCCATGTTGGTTTAGTTCTTGGAATACTTTCTACTACTTTATGAGTATAATATTCTGCATGGCCGTTGTTCTCCTTAAGGACCTGAATCCAAAGTCCTACTCTCTCCTTTTTTTTTCCCTGTATCTCCAGCATTTCATTATCATCCCTTTCCACTTTGATTTATAACTTTTTGCTTGAGTTATGTATATGCGCCCTAATTACATAGCTCTAAAGTATACCTCCAAAGCAGGTAATCCTAAACCACTTTGTTCTGTGGGAAGAATCAATTTATCCCACTTAATTCTTGCAGTTTTCCCCTCCCAAATAAATTTCTTCAACTGTTTGCTAGTTAATGCTCTCTGGTTAGTAAACAAGTCTAACCTCTGTGTAAAGGGAATAAAAACATTTCACTGCTTGTGTCTTATGATCTAGATCCAAGAGCTTTGATCTTCTCAATTTTGTATTATGTTTTGTTTAGTCTCTTCCCACGTATCCTTAGTTGCCATAACAAAATCCTTTTTTTTTATCCAAATACCTGAATACTTCATCAGTATGAACCAGTTCATGTGTGGCTACATGGTTTACTGGTGTAGCTTTTATTTATCTTATTTTGTATCCTGAAAAGACTTGAACTCTGAATGATCCACAATACTGAAATGTCCTTCTGCAAATAAGAGTATTGTTTATAAATTATATTACCAGCTATATCCTTGAATTTGATAGTCCCTTACTTTTTACTGATGGCTCTAAATATAAAGCAAATAACAATGGAGAAAGAGGACACCCCTGTCTTGTTCCTCTGTTCAAACACAATTTGTCCGAGATGAATCCTTCCACTTTAATTCTTGCCTCTGACCCATCATAATTCCTTCTTATTAACCCTGCTATTCTGTTATGGAATGCAGCTGTTATAATTGCTCTACTCATAAAATCCCAGCTAACTCTTATTACATGTTTTCTGTGCATCAAGATTAACCAGTAGTAGCTATATTGTCATTGTTTTGTTTGTTAGCAAATGTTTGCCTCCCCTTCACAAAATCATACTGGTCCATATCTATCAATTTAGGCAATATGTTTGCTATTCTGTTAGCTATTATAGACATAACCACTTTATAGTCATAGTTTAAAATTGAAATTGATGTATATGAGGCTGGGTCTGAAGGATCTTTACCTTGTTTAGTAGATCAGTATATGTATACAGTTACTCAATCTTGAAGCCCAAGTAGTCCTATATTTTATAATCAGAATTTAGCAAGGAGATAGACTGATGATCATTAGGATAATGAAGATCGTTTCTAGGTTTTGGTACCGTGGAAATTAATGCCTTATTACATGAAGAAGAAAGGGGGAAATTGTGAGTTGGTGACCTTTTAAAATACTTCTGTACAAATATTTATCAACGGAGGAAGAAAAGTTAAAGTTTGGTCTATAATTCATCTGTACAGTAAGTTTTCCCCAACCTAAGATCCTTAATCTCTTGGGTAATGCCTTCTGGAGAAGAAGTTCAGTAGACTGTGCTGTTGATTAAAATCTACTTACCTGAGGAGTTTGATTTACAGTTTTAAATAATTCTTCTTCTGCAGCATTAATAAATCCTCATTAATAATATTAAACTGCCTTTCAAACATGTTTACCATTTCCTTTGTAGATACAGTCTTAGTCTTATTACCACTGGTTGTTCCAAATAAGGTACTGGCCTACCCATATTAATTTTAGCAAGAAAGTTTATGTTTTTTGAGAAAGATTATTATCTTTTAAGCTTCAATTTATATTCATAAATTTTACCCTTAAAGCTAATAATTTCCATCAAAAGTTTGAAATTTCCCATAAAACAATATAAGTTCTTTATCATTAATGATGGTGTTTGAATTAACTATCCATAAAAGGAGAGCTATAACTTGGTATTCTGAATTACAACTTCTGCAAGTTTGATGTCCAAACAAAAATCCTGGCTTTTCAAGTGCCTTTAAAATTACCCCAAAGAGTGGCATTATTTAGATATGCATTATAATGCCTTGCCAATAAATCATCTTGAATTTGTTTGACCTTGTCCTGAAGTTCTACTAGGTTAAAGTAGAAGTGAGAATTTCCAAGGGAGTCTTGATAAATTTAGATTTTTAGCACCTAGGACCAGGTCAGTTGGCAGTGATTAGAAGAACGCAGTAAAACCAATTTTAAATTAAGACAGTTTTCAATGAGCTATGCAAGCACTTCAGTACATACATACATTATTCATTTCTGGGGAATGGGTGTACTGGACTACATCAGCAAATTCAGATGGCTTAAAGTCAACAAATCCAACACTTTCAGTTAAACTAGTTACATTTGTGGCTGGGGGGGGGGGGGGCATAAAATTTTGAAAATTACTGTGATCTAATTTGTGTGATGGATAATGGCTGAGGATTTTAATTTTCTATTTACATTGGTAGTATCTGGCAGTTAAGCACACAGGATGAAGTATGTGAGTTGTTAACAACCTACTTCTTGTGGTCCAGGGTTTGATTCCTTCAGCCTTCATTTGCATACTGTGACACCTTAAGCAAATTGGTTAACCACACAGTGCTTTGGGCCAATTGGAATTTGGAATAGGCTCCTCAGTGGTCTCCTGGACTGCATACCTAGTAACTACTTATGAACCAATGAACCTATTATCAAGTGTCTAAGCAAATCATTTGTTAAAAGTAGAAGTGGAAAGATTCAGGTATGAATAAACAGAAGCAAAAGTATATAACGTGTCTTGCAGATTTAAAGTAACTCCACATAAGTAATCCCATATACTTGCAAAAATGTGTTTAACAGGAGCATTTTGAGGTATCACTAACTAGAGTAACTGCACCCCTCTTAAGATCTCCTTCTTGAAAGAAATGTTTCTATTGACAAAACAGTAGCAGCTTTTATCTAATGTGAATTGTTTAAAAAGTCTACTTTTTAATATGATCAATAAACTACCAATATTTCAGCCTAAAATATTTGTAATAGTGTAAAATAGCAAGTCCAGTCAGTTATAAAATATATAATATGTGGGTCCAGTTCTGTAGACTGAATTTACACTTTGATGAAACTGAAAATAAGTCCGGTCTGCAGAAACTACATATACAAGAAAGTACACACTGCCGAACCACGGAACACCAATTGTCAGTTGTCACATATCCCAAGATAACACTACACATTTTAACATGTACATTTAAAAACTTACCTGTCTTGATGTTTTTGCAGGGAGGCAACCCTCCCTGCCCCACCCATGTGGGGGGCTGTTACCCCCACACCCCCTGCAGATTTTATATATCATCTCCAAGATTGCAGTACATTGTGGAAAAATTATGATCCAGAAATGGTAGCATACTGTCTCATTCAGTGTTCCATGGTTTAGCAGTGTGTACTTTTCATGTAGATGTAGTTTCGGCAAAGTGTAAATTCAGTCTACAGAAGTAATATATATATAATATATATATATATATATAGATAATATAAATATATATATATATATATATATATATATATATATATATATATATACATACACATACATACATACACACACACACACACACACACACACACACACACACACACACACACACACATAGGGGTGGTTGTGTGTGTGTGTGTGTGTGTGTGTGTGTGTGTGTATATGTATATTATATATATGGGTCTACTTTCCTCTATCGAATTTACGTTTTTCCAAAAGTCAAATAACCGACACCACTTTTGTCAAAAAACACTATTCCAAAAGCTGACTATACCAAACTGCAAAACACTGAAATAGCAGCTACTGACAAAATACAAACACAACAACACATATTCTCTAATATTTTTGCAGGGGGAAGCCCCCCTGCACCCCACACACCCCCCCTGCAAATTATATATACCAACTCTGAGATCGCACTACTGTGACAACGAGTGTAGATTTCCCAAACCTTACTGTAGTGCACTCTCCACTTAAAACCTAAGAGCACTGTCAAAATACTTTTCCATAGGTTGAATATTTGTAAACCTACTGGAGTATCTGCCATGCCACAGAACCGGTATGATGTACGTGAAGGTAAATTAACACTGTATTTTCACACCATCAGCATTAAATTCAGTATTTCACTAAAGCAACCTTTGGCATAGGCAACTTTGGGAAGAGTGGGTTTTTCAAAAGTGGTGTCGGTTATTTGACATTCAGAGAAACGTAAATTCAGTAAAGGAAAGTAGACCCATATAAAATATTTTTGCAGGGATGTAATAAAACTAATCTATTTACATTATCTAAAAAAGTGACTTTCTGTTACCAAAAGCCTAGTGGCCACCAAGCCATGTAAGTTAAAAGGAGAGGAGGTAAAAGGAATAGGAAACAGTGAGGGAACAAAGCACAAAAAAATGTAGACAAAAAAGAGGCCTTGATACCCCCACCACACCCCACCCCAGTAAGTAACAGAATCTAGTGCATTAACAGAAAAAATAACTGACATTACTATAACATCACACCTTAAGGTGTGTAGAGAGCCTGTACTACTACACCCAGATATAAATAGCACTAAAAAGAAAGTGTCAGCACATTGTATAGTTGTAACTTATGCATGTTGGTGGAAAGAAAAGGAAGACATCTGTGAGACAACATGCTGAAAATAATCTGTTTGCTGAGTAAGGGTGTAATCAAACTGCCAGGTACCAGTTAATGAAGTATATTAGCTCTGAGTGCAAGTCTGAACATTTGTAAAGTTATTTTCAGCTTCTGTTACAACTCATTTAAATTAACAATTACTCTGAAATTATATTGAGGCTTGCTGAAAAATCATTGAAACAGCTGACTCTAAGCTTGTCCTTCAAAAAAGGGTTAAACGAGAAAAAAAATCAATTTGGGCTTGTAAACTAAGGCAAGTTCAGCTGGATCAAGCCATTTCAGTAAATGAATATAATGAGACTCTGCTAGTCTACCTAAAGTACAGACAAGGCTTACCTAAAAACATATGATGATCAGGTTGAAATATTTCATACATTATAAGAAAAAAAATTTGAAACTGTAACCAGACAGTAAACCACACAGTTCATTATGAATGCAAACTTTCTCTTCATGGAGAGACCATGGAGGGTTTAGAAAATATTTTGCATAAAGAAAACAGCTAAAGTGTTGACTTCTGAATTTTAGTTCTTCATTATTGGCTGTGCCGTGAATCTATATTGTTCCTGAGCAGTAAGTAGAAATGGAGTAAATGTCAGTCTTAAGTAAATCTAATTAAAAAGAAGAGACTTGACTCAGAAGACACGGACAACCAACCGCATGCATATTAATGGACATTTAAGTGAAAAACTTTGTCATACGTGAACTTAAAGGTTTTTGTCTGTTAGAATGATGGTGTGATCAGATTTTGGTATGTTCAGTGGAAAACCAAATAAAAAGGATTGAAAATGGTGTATTGTCAGAATTACTTTTTTTCTGGATTCAAGTGACAAGAACATTTTTTCACCGTGTCCCTTTAGAAAGAATAATCTTTTCTGGAACCTCAGGAACATCTAAGACTGAATTATTGCAGAATTAGCAGACTGAGGAGTGTAACTAAAGTCAGACTTAAAAAAAGTGAGTAAGATAACCTCGTCTTGCATAGTTATTCTTGGAGTAGCTAAATGTGTCATTCAGAACTTGGTGTTCTTGTATTTAAATCATGTAAGTACAAGCCTCATCTGCAAAGCTGTCACACATAATATAACTGACTTCATAAACTCCAGTATCAAGGATCTTATTAAACACATTTGGGCTTTGTGAAGTGTTGGTCCTGTCTGTTGAATTGTGTGAACGTCTTTAAAAGGATTACAGAGGCTGTGGACAGTGTCCGTGCAGTATACATAGCCCTGACCAAGGCCTTCGACACCATTCCCCGTGCTGGTGTCGTACAAGAGCTAAATGCTGTAAAAGTTGACATGTGGCAAGATAGATAGTAAACTGAACGAAAGAACCCACAAAATGTGAATTGCAAGTGCCGTTATAATTAGAAAGTATGAAAGTGACCAGCGATGCCCCCTCAGTTTAGTATTGAGATTTGTCATTTTCAAATCTCCAAGTAAAGAGCCAGTCTCTGGCTAACAAAGAATACAAACTATTTGGGTTTTTGCTAACTCCCTCTGTGCCACCCAAGCACCCTAGAATGAAATTTTCCTAGTAAACTCTCTTGTTATATTAAAAATGGGCTGAACTAAATGCTACAATTTGTGGCATCACCACTTTTGATAGACAAATCTTCCCCCATCATACTGTATAGACAGTAAATTACTACAAAATGAAAATATAGTCTGGATCTAGGAACGTCATTTGAAAACTACCTCCCTCTCTTTTGACCATTATGGGACAATGGTTTTCAGGAAATTCATTTATTTAGCACAGCTAATTACCAAAGGAATGTCAGTCAAAGTCTAAATACACAATCATTCTATTATATTCAGCATTGATTAGACCAGTTGTCAAGTACAGCACCCCTTTCAGGATGTATGTTACTAACCATATCAAACAATTAAAATACCTCAAGGTACCTGACCAAAAAGATTACAGGCATAAAGTCCGAGCTACCAAAAAAAAGTCAGAATTGTCTTACAGACTTGATGGAAGAATGGATGTCTGCCTCAATTGCCATACCACTAAAGACCCAGTTGGTATGGACCTCATGTTTATCCACAACTCCAGTGTCTTTGCCACTACTAGAACTAGGGACCTAAATCTTCACAAACAGCTAAATAAAACACTGTGGAGGGAATGGTTTATAACACAATGCCTCTCAAACTTCTGAAATAAATTTCCTCTGTATGTTACTCAGTATGACTCGCTGTCTCCTTTTAAACATAACCTAGATAACTGGTTGTGTAGCCACAAACTTGCTCCAGGATTGCCTGGTGTGGCCTTCCTGAAGAACAGAGGTGGAGCATGAGGGCAGATACTGGCAAAGTGTGATTACTTCTAAGACTGTGTGACCTTGGAATATCTATTAATCTGTTCATGACTTTAATTAAAAGCAGATAACCTTTCCTATGCTGGATCACTGTGGAAGAGTAGTCCTGGTCAAAGTTTACCACTGACCTTTAAATTCAACTCCATACTTCATCCATGCATTCTCTGATCCTTTTTTCTTGAATATAACTATTCTTGGTGTGTTACCTGGCTGTAATGGTTTGTGTGTCAAACATCTGTGCACCCTTTCCTTTTCTTCCTGACAGTCAAAATCAGCACTAAACACGGTTTAAAACCAGTCAAAAATATTCCCTTTTTCTACTTCTTCAGGCAAGCCAACCTATTGTAGTATTAATATTAATGTGCTTGACTGTTTTTAGAGTTATCTTCCTTTTGTTTTATTGTAACCATTTCAATTTTCAGACCATTGAGTAGCTAGCCCAACTTTCCAATCATCCCACAATATATCATCTGGTTAAAGAACTTGCATAAATTGCACAGTAAGCAAATTGAGGGTATAGAAATCAAAACCCTGAAATAGTTTTAATCCTCTGTGCTGTGAGACTGATTTTAGTACAGAATATTGTGTCTTTAGAAGAAACTCCGGTGTCGTATACAGTGGCAGCATTTTCTAAAGCAGAAAGTGCAATTTCAGGTCACTGTAACTTTAATGTCTTAAATTCTACATGTCTGATGTTTTTTAAAATTCACTGAAATCCATTGTGTGTTGTGCACAGCTACAGTAGTATCTGATGGGTCGAGTGTGTTTAACTATTTCTACATTGCCATTCATATTCTTGACACAGCTTGTTTTAACATTAGGTCACATGACTTTCAAGTTGTAAACCCCCCTGCACCAGTGGATGAAAGACTCTCAAAGGCATTTACAATATTAGTTGTTAAATTTGTTGAACTGCGCTTTCTAGTCACATTATTTGAGGTTATAATCTGTAAGAAACGGTGTTACTTTACTTTATTTATGTTTACTAAAACAAGTTTTTAAAATTAAAATTATATATATATATATATATATATATATATATATATAAGTTGAAGCAGGCAGCAATGAGAAATTAGCTGCATGTAAGTCTGCATATGCTAGGAAGAACATACAGAGAAACCCTTGCTAGCCTGTGGTCAGTGTACTTTTTTAAAAATGAGAAGATGAAGATGAGATATATGTGTCAAAAAGAGCAGTCAGTCTGCAGTTGCGTAACCATGGTCTGCATTTTGGTTATGATCTTTGTTTTTGATGGTGAATATGTCATGATGCATTAAGGAAGGAGAAATATAATTTTAACATTTGTAAAGAACCAACAGTAGTTAAAAGATGCTACAAGCTGTGAAGGCCACATGAAAAGGACAGGAGCTATCAACAAGTAACAAGTCCTGAAAGCTGAATTGCATCTGAACCTAACAGTCCTTTCATTGTTGCTTTAAAACAGGTATAGTCACCAACATTCCTTTGGAGATAGTGAATTGAATGTTTTTATTTCTTGACCGTAGAATTTACAGAATATCACATAAAATGTCATCCAATCCATTTGTTCCTAAATGTTCCACTTTTGCACTGATTGCTCTGCCATGTACCTGTAGCATGATGTTAAACTAGTAAACTTGTTACTTGCCTTGCAGCCTGGGTCATGACTGAAAACGGTCTTTGGATCAGCCCACTCATCTGGTCAAATGATAGATAAACTGATAAACAAGATGGTTTGTTGTTTTTGGATCCTTGTGTAGCATTTCCATATTCATTATTCCGTTATGCTTTGGTCTTATTTCCATTGTCTGGCTAGAGAAATGGAAGTTTAACAGCTACACAGTATTTATTTCTATACTTCTTTCAATTTCTTCATTATAAGAGTGATTGAAAATGTAAAGCAAATGCTGTATTTCTAAACCATTATAATCTAAATTTGTCCCTTTTTAGGCATACAGAATACACTGTTATCTTATTATGTCTCACTTCCAAGCAGAAATAAAATCTGGACTGTCACAGTTAATCCAGACTGCCATGCCAAGACACCGCTGGTCATGGTTCATGGGTTTGGTGGAGGAGTTGGACTCTGGGTCCAGAACCTTGATGCACTGAGTATGCACAGAACAGTCTATGCCTTTGACTTGCTTGGTTTTGGAAGAAGCTCTCGGCCTCTGTTTAGTCGTGATGCAGAGCAAGCAGAGGAGGAGTTTGTTCAGTCGATTGAAGAATGGAGAGATGTGATGGGCATTAACAAGATGATCCTTCTTGGACACAGTCTGGGAGGGTTCCTGGCAGCCTCGTACAGCACTAAATACCCTGACAGGTAATGGAGTATTATTTTATGCTGCAGAGGGGTGCTTCCAAGAAGTACATACATTTTGCCTAGAGTACCAGCTTCAAATTTGAATTTCAGATGCCGGTAATTTTTTATACAGAAAAATAACATAGGAGTGGAGGGCAATACCTGTTTTTAATAGCTGCTAGTGTAGGTTATGACATTCTGGTTTCTGGTAGCATTTTTAATAAAATTTGTAATTAATTACTGTCATGTTATTGGTTAAACTAATTAGATATTGAGCAGTCTGAGTCTTCTGATATATTCTGAGAACCATTTGTGTGTAGCAGAGTTGCTACCAGGCTTTAATTGTAGATTTGATACATTTGTTTTAGCCTATCCTTCAGTGATATTTGAAATTAATAAAATAATGTAGAAATCTAAAATAATTAAACGGTAGCGCTTCTTTGGATTAGAAGAATGTTACACGAGAATTTTACATCACAATAGTTCTTGTTTAGACTGAAATTCCTTAAAAAAAGTTGCAGTAACTTAAATAAGAACTTTAACTGCAAAAGGATTTTAATAATAGTTTTACAAATATATGGGTTATAAAACATGCATTCTGTCATTGATAGGTATAGTCTGAAATTCAGCACTTTGGGCTTATTTTAATATATGTCAGTTAGTCACCAGACATGTTTATGTTCATCATTCTCACTACTGTTATAGCCCATGGGGTTGTATCCTGCCAAGGATTCGTCAGCCAGCCATCTTCCAAAATCTTCAATTGTCACTAGTACTGTCACTCTGGCTGCTTATTGGCTGAGCCCTTTTTGGAGGTAACTATATAAACAGCTGGAATGGCTAAAAATCTTTAGTACTTTTTTGCTACCTTGTGCATATGCGTCTCTGAGGCTCTTCATGATTAGCAGTTGGCCTAAAGCTTCCTGTCAAACAGACAAGACCCCTTTTGGGAACCCTTCTACACTATTCTGTATTAATTTAAGTTTATTTTATAATTTTTAATGAATTTCTGTCACAATTGTGACATATCTCTCCAAGAATACCAGCTTTTAAGGAATGTTGGTCTGGCGTTCCTTGAATACCACATTTTCTGTCTAGGAACTACTTTTTAGTTAATCAGGTGGCTGTTTATGCTAGAGGGCTTATTTCCTATAATTTTAGAACTACAGGATTGTTTTATCAGAAAATGTATTTTTTGTATTGTATCAAGCTTTGTGTATGAAATACTTATGTACTCTGAGATAGTCATGGATTTATTTATTGGAAAAGTTAATTTCAGGGTAAAGTGGTTTTATTCTTTAAAGAATTATTTTGTGTGCTGCTTGTATAACATTTTGAGGGGAATTGGAATTTTTAGAAGTGTTGTACTCTGCTTAAGTGTACTAAGTGACAACTTGTGTTCTGACCAACCCCTTCTACTGCAGCTTACCAGTAATAAGGCTTTTTTTCATAGGTTCATAGGTAGGTACTAGGCTATCGGCCCAAGGGCCTACGTAAGCTAGCCAACAAGGTTCCCTGGTTTACGCCACCCAAGAAAGTTATTTTCCTGTGCCATTGTCAAGCAGAGACACAGAAGTGATCTCGGGGTGTATTTCCTATTTCCCATCCACTCAAGATTTTTCTTCAAGAGTGCTAATAAAGATAGGTTCATAGGTAGGTACTAGGCAAAGGAGGCACGCCCAACGTGGGGCTCGAACCCACAACCCTGAGATTAAGAGTCTCATGCTCTACCGATTGAGCTAGCCAGGCAACTAAAATGGAATGTACTGGAGTGAGACTCGAACCAGGAATGACTGCTTGTAAGACAAATGCTTTGACCACTACACTATTGCAGAACTGCAATAGGTTAGTACTAGGCTAACTGCCCTTGCAAGCCATTGTAAGCCTAGCCAATTATCCCTTGTGAGACTCAAACCCTGCACCTTGTCTTTGTAAGGCAAACACCTTAACCACTGGGTCACCTTCCCAACCCCTCAGCTACAGCATGCATACATAACCCCAGTCCTGCTTTTCCTTCTTACGATGTGCTAAAAAAAAGTAAGGTGAAGCAAGAGCCCTGTCCCTTAGCGCTGACTCATTCAGTGCTTCAGATGATAGTAGGTGACACTGTAGTGGCTGTTGCTGGTTTTCTCAAATTCCTCTGGTGTATCTTTGGCAGCTGCTGTTGGGGGGAGGGGTCAGACATGTCCTCTTCAGCTATTCCAGTATCCGATATGCGTACTAGAGAACCATCCATTTTACATACTAGAGGCACCCCATGTGGGTCTTCACAGGTTGGCTGGGGAAAGAGACCTCTTGCTCATGATGATATCCCTTCTCTTCTTTAAAAGATGACCCTAGAAAGAAAAAAACTGAACGCTAATCTCTTTATGGTCATAATCATTATCTGACAAAAGTGATGTTATTTCCTAGTTTGTTGCAGACATTTAACCCTGGGTGTCAAATGCCCTGTCCTACTTCTTTTTCCACTACTCCTAAGGAAGATAATGTATGTTCAGATGATTCTTATGTGAACAGAAATGGGATTACCTCACCTGAGGTTTCCATAGACCAAGACTCAGACTCTTTAGACAGTGAGCTTGAATTTGAACATATGGAGACTTTCTCCTATTCTGAGACTGTCTCTAGAATGAAGGATGTATTTGTTTGAGAATAGGTGGATATCCCCCCTAAGTTAGGTAGATATTATGATTTGTTAAAATGTACTGCACTAATTGTTCCTATTCTGCCAGCTCTAGAGGATACCTTTAATGCTGTCTGCAGCAGTCTTGACTCTTGGCCATCAGAACTAAAAAAAGGCAGATACTGCCACTGCTAACATGGGAGTTAACTCTTCAGCATTCCTTAGCTCTTTAAGTTTCTACATATTGTCAAAGCAAAATGTACTGGCAGATAAGCTAAGCAGATCATGGACAAACCCTCACGAGTGGAAAGCAATGAAGAGGTCTTCAGGAGTTGATCCAGATGTGGGGGGAAAGCCTCAGATAGATCTGTTCATCTTCTTTGAAAGCAGACAACTAAACACATTCTGTACCAGGACTCCCTGCAAGCAGGCCTATAAAACAGATGCTGTTATCTTTCCTTTGGTCGATGATGTTCCTATATGCATTTCCACCCTTTCCAGTGATTTCTAAAGTAATTCTAAAGATTCAGAAACACTCTCCAAAAGTTATTGTCGTGATTCTTTTCTGGCCCAGGCAAAATTGGTTCTCCCTTCTTATGGAACAGGCCAGTTGCAATTACCACAAGCTTCTTCTCAGACTGGATCTAGTCACTCAGGACAAGGGGGAGTGTTCTACTCCTCAATATCGAACAACTTCAGATGACTGCCTGGTTTCATGAGGACATGCAGCAGGTACTGAAGGAGGCAAGAATGCCTGCTACTGGAAAATCATATGTTGGCAAGTGGAAGAGATTTTGTAGTTGGTGCCAAGCCAAAGACCATAGCCCTATTGGAGTAGTGTGCCACTGGTGCTCAAATATATGTGTGAATTACTGTCTTCTGTCTTCTCTTATGCCTCTATAAAGATGGATCTTGCTGCCACTTCTGCTTGTCTATCTATTTATCCCCCTCTTTTTTTTTTCCTCTTTTTATTGTCGACCAGTTTTTAAAATGAGTTTCACACATGAGATCTCCTCAAAGATAGGTTTCTCTTGGGATTTCAACTTTTTGCTTGAAAAGCTTATGTCACCTTTTGAACCTGTCTGTAAAGCTAATTTAAAGATGATTTCGTGGAAAACTGCTCTTCTTATTGCTCTGACATCTGCAAGAAGAGTTCAAGCTTTCATGGAGGGAGAACTCTATCTGATTTTCCATCAAGACAGTCACTGTGCACACAACCCCCTTTTTCATGCCCAGCATATTCAGAGTTTACACTGAATCAAGCCATTACTCTATCTGTTTTCTATCGAGAACTTAAAAACAAGGAGAAAAGATTCTACACACACTGGTTTTGTATAGACAACTCCGGTGCTATCTTGACAAAACTAGGTAATTTAGGAAAGCTAACCATCTCTCCCTTTTCTGTTCTGGGACTAAGACAGGTCAGTCTATTTCCAGGTGATTGCCCTCTGCCACAATTTTTTTTTTTTTTTTTTTTTTACTTTTACCATGGTAAATACATTCCAGGCAGCGTTAAGGCACATTTCACTATGGCCTTAGCTTCTGGAGAGGGGTAGACTCTAGAAGCATTCTGCAATCAGTAACTTGATCCTCCATCCATGCATTTACAAAGCATTGCAAGTTGGATTCCTTTTCCAGGTCCAGAGCAGGCTTTGCAAGGACCATACTCCAGGGGCTTCTGGATCCTTATCTTTCCTCCTCCCAGGTTGGATGAGCTGTTGTGTTCCTCACATAGGCTTCTGCAACAGTGAGAATGATGAACATAGTACATTTGTGTAAGTTGCACAGGTGTGGGTGTGAGTATGGATGTTTTGTATGTGAGATGGTCAAAGCAGTGTGAGGAGTCCACAGTTTAAACTTGGGAAGTGCATAGAACATCCTGTGCTCAAGAGTGTTATGGGTTCCAGGTACACAATATATCAGAAGTTCATGGATGAAGTATAACACAACAGAAAGAGAATTTAAAAGTGACAGGTTTTGGCTGCTAGAGTTATTTATTAAACAGACATATTGTTAACTGAGAGAAACGCATTCTTATTATGGAAGGTTGTGTTTGTATAGTTGCTTAGTTACAATTTATTATAATTGCACAGAGATACTAAAGTCGTCAGACTCCTAAAAAAAAACATTAAAATGATTGTCTTTATTACAGATGCCTAGATAGGTGACTAGAAAGTGATGAGGTAGGAATAAGTGTGTTATTGCAAAATTACATTTGCTGCTTGTGCTTTTATTTTCCTCATGTTCTTGCCTTCTGTTTATAAATTTAATTATTTAAGCAGTGGGTTGTTTGCATTGAGGGCCTTCTCTCATTACACTGCTTATTTAGACACCATTGTAGACTCTTTATTTTCTTGGGAGTCCAGTGAAAGGCAGGTGAATGGATTGTTTTTATTAGCACAACACATTTTATTATATGTTTTATTCCCCTCTAAACAGGGTAAAGCACTTGATTCTTGTGGACCCATGGGGATTTCCTGAACGACCTACAGACCCCACTCAGGTGAGAAGTCCTCCTCGATGGGCAAAGGCTCTTATGACAGTGCTAGGACAGTTTAACCCTCTTGCAGTTTTGAGAGTGGCTGGACCATGGGGTAAGTTACCATCAGTAATATCCTCCATAACCACACTTTCATACAGATTTGAACATTACTGGTAGCATTTACCTCATCCTACCAAAGCTCAGCATAGTGAAAGTAATAATCTCAAACAATACCTGACGGATTAGTATCAAACTGAAATGTCATAATGAAATACTCTGCTTTTACTACCATATTGCCTATAATATGGCTGCTCCTGCTGCCAACAGCAGTAACGTTTTATACTGTATGTCTACAGGGAAGGAGTACACATGTAATTCACCTTCCCTTCATTGATGCAGCACTGCAGTTAGACTATGATAATAGCAGTTTGGGCTGTGCAGGGGTGCAGGGAAGGCTAGCCTACTGCTTCTTTTAACTCTTACTGCTGATATTGCCACTTTTCAGCATTTCTGTAGTGGAGGAGTTTGGAAAATCTTGTTCAGTCAGCTAGCTTTGTTAGGATGAAGTAAACCCTGCTGGTATGAACAATGTTTTGTTATTGTTTCTAAACTCTTTTTTATTAGTGTAACACAAAGGCAGTCATTGGCATTATTATTTATTTGATACTGTTTTACACAAACTGATTAAAAAGAATTCATTATTTCAGAGAGAGCTGTGAGAAACATTTCAGAGAGAGCTGTGAGAAACATTTACAGCCCAAAGCACTGCATCAGTTAGGGTTTCACTTTTCAGATCTCTCAATGGGGAAGGACTGTTGTAGGAGTACGCATAATGTTTGCGTTCTTTCTTATGTTAATCGTGTTAGCAGTTTTTCCATGCAGCTGATATCATCTGTGTGCCCTTCTTGTTTATTTCATCATTGCCAATTATTCAATGCCCCTGTATGAAAAATAGCATTATAAGGTGTCATGTGTTCCTTTTTATTGCTTCAGAACCATTGATCACCTGACTGACTTTTCTATTGCAGGCAGTTTTGTACATTATTTTGAGAATAAGCAGTTTATTTATTTATTTTTTTACTGTGATAATTTAATATCTTAATCTGAGAATGTTTTGTTGTGTAATTAGAATCACAATGAAGTCAATTAATAAGAAATGTATCTGCCATAAGCACATCTGTCTTGGAGTTTTGCATGCCATGATGTTGTAAATGTGAACTCTAATGTAACAAAGCAAGTTAAACGAGGAGACAAAGGATTAAACGTACTTCTCTTACAGAAAAAACAGCACTTGTTAGAAAATTATATAATTTAATAAATAAATATTGCTTCGGAGCCAGACACTTGCATCTGACAAGTACAGATAAATCTGAAGCAAACTCATTAAGCAACATTATTTTTTCTGACCAATGAATTGCAGCTGAAAACATCAATTTGGCTGAGTATGCAACATTCCAGTGGGAAATCCCACGAAAAAAAGAGTGCTTATATTCTGAACATTCTTTGTCACTCTTCCTCAAACTCCAAATGCAGAAAACAGGCACTTTTTTCATTTTCGTTGACTCATAATCTGCTTTTTACCTCTCACCTTGTGAACATATGTGCATGCACACACACAACTTCTTTCACTTCCAGTTCCCTTTAATTCATAAAACATTGCTCAAGGCTAGAAGAGGTAGGGAAACAGTTTTTCATTTCAGGGTAAAAGGCCTTCAACAAGAAAGTTTTAATGCAAAGTATAAAATGTTTTCCTTTTGAATAGAAAGTCAACCTGCTCACCCAAAAATCTGTTTTGTTCCCGAATTTTTAAGATTATCTGAGATGGTTTTGCATAGGCAGACCCATTGTATTCTTCCTTGAAAGTACATCTTTCTACATGTTTCTGCTTCCATACCAGTGTTCCCTAGATTTCTGCTGTTCCTGTATTGTGACATATGAATTTTGATCTTGAGATCATACTGTGGCACTGAGGGTGCTTGTCTGCTGATGGGATTACTGTCACAGGCATGCCTGTGGAAAAATTTCTTGACATACTTAAAGTTAAAAATGGGACAAGGCCTAAAGTGGAGAAACTTACAGAAAAAGGCATCAAACTTCAGATGAGGAACCGGAAATCAAAGCGAAAGGATAAATAGTTTTACTAGTAGAATTTAGAAATTGTCTCACAATGTTAGTAAATCTAGGCATTTTCTTAAGCAAAACCAAAGTGCATCAAAGAAGATGTGAGATCCGGAGGGAGAATGTTGTAGGCAGCCTGGAATACTTACTTGTTCAGTAGTCCTAGCATTAATGTTGTGGATGATGAATCTTTTCTTATGAAATTAATATTATCTTCTCAAGAACAAGCTTGTGTAGTGAATCTGACGTTTATCTTCTGGATGACTTTTTTTTTCTGTCTGGTTAAGTAACTTGCTCAAGGTCACACTGTAGGCAAATTAAAACTAAGGGAATTAAATCCTCTACCACAGGAAGCAGCTTATTAATTGCTCATGGCATTAGTCCTGTGTACCAATTGCCAGACTTCATTGTATCATTCCATTTCTTAGCTACCAAACAGAACTAAGAAGAAGCATGCACACTGGCTAGAAAGAACTCCAGAAGTCCAACCTGTAGAGAATTATGTTTGCACATATTATCTCATTGCCACCACATGATTATTAAGGTATTTCCCTTCTCAGCACATTTGTTCCTCCCCTATCCTGACAGTGGAAGATGTTGAGAAGTAAATGTGAAAGCCAGGCACAATGGCCATCATGTAGCAGGATGTTTTTAATGCTTCTGTCAGCCTTGCATATGTCAGCAGGTACTGTGTGATTCCTTGATATGCAGAACCCTCTGATAGTGCACACTTTGTACATTTACAGTTCTGAAATAAAGAGGAGGGAAGGATGGATATTGCTTATATTAAAGAAACATGGATCACTCCCAAGATGGAGTGATACATGGAGATGCCAGACTACAAATGGTTTCAGAATGATAAAAGAAGGGAAAGAAAGAGAGAGGGGAGCAGTAGCCTACATAAGGGAAGTTGTCAAAATTCAGGGTAAAAGAGAAGGAGAAACTCCACCCCATGGAGGATATGATGGAGTGGTGAAGGTAATAAATCAGGTTAATGACCCTGTTTGTTAAAGTAGGAGAAGGAGGTGTGCGACTTTGGACTTTTTCAGTATATTAGTCCCCTGACATATTACAGAAAGTGGAGAGGTTGGGCAGAGAATAAAATAATTAAGTGGAAGGACAAGGATTATTCTCTTGGGGAATTTGAATGTGCAAGGAGGGGACTCCATTACAGAAAAGAGGTGAGTGAGGTACTGACACATGAGGGACTCAGAAGGCTGAGGCTGGAATGCACTAGAAAAGAAAGAGAAAATACTGAATATGGTTCTAAAATGGTGGGAGTCTAAAATGTCCGTGTCAAGGCACCTTTAACCAACAATCATTATGCCACTTTGAAGTTCAGATTGAAGAAAGGTAGGATCATATATTCGAAATTCCAAAATATCGAACACCATGTGTTCGAACTTGGAGTTTTGAATATTGAAAACATCGATCGCTCAGAATAGCGAATTTTTTCCCTGGGAAAAAATTTGCTGTTCCGAGAAACATACACACAACACAAGCACACCAAAATAAATAAACCACACACATACAGTTAACAAAACCCAACCCCACACTAAACCATACATACATTACTAACTATCCACTTACCCTAACCCTAAGGTCCGTAACTGTCGCACACATACACTACAAAACTAAACGCAAACAAAGCAATTAATACACACACATAAAGTTAATAAAACCCAACCCTACACTACACCATACATACATTACTAACTATCCACTTACCTTAACCCGCACCCTAACCCTAAGGTCCGTAACTCTCGCACCACAGTGGAGGAAATAGCGAAGCCATGGAACGGCCCACCAAAATCATGCCCTAGGTAAGATTTCAATGTTCCAGAGCTTCGCTATTTTCATAATTCAATGTTGTGGGTCAATGTTTTAACGTTCGTTTTACTTCTTCGTAGTTTTGATATAGACCAGATTTACAAGGATGTTGGTATGGGATTTTAAGAGAGGGGATTATGCTAAATTGGAGGAGGGTAGGCATGAGGATACCAGGAGAAAGCTGAGGTGTAAACAAGCTATGGAAATTGGCCAGGGATGGATTGTGAGGAAGAGAAAATAAGTAAAGAAGGACAGTATGGCCACATAGAAATAAGGGTAGCACTTAGGATAGAAGATACAGCCACAAGAGGTGGAAGGGAGGGAGCGGGAAGGTGGGAGATGTAGAGTACAAAGACACTAGCAAAAGGGCATTAAAGGCACAAGTTGGAAGGGGTTAACAGAAGGGATCAAGAAGGGGAGCAGTGATATTTTGGGTGCATGGTAGACAGTAGTAAGGGAGAGAGAGAACTTGCCAACCTGAGCAAAGATGGAAAGTAGAGCATAGTAGACTAGGGGAAATACTACCAAAGGTGTCTAAAGAAAGAAGGAAAGCAAGCGTGATACCCTTGTATGTGGGAGAGAACAGGAAAAGATTAAGTTACCGCTAACCTAACAGCACTGGCAGGAAAAGGTCATAGAGTGAATTTCTGAGGGAAAGATTGCCTGCTTTCCTAGATAGCAGCAGCCTGTAGAACAGCAAGTAACATGGGCTTGTGGCCCTAATGAGATGTCTGTTGAAACTGATTTAGATTTATGACTGAACCTGATAGTGAATTGCTGGTAAATGTGATCTATCTGGATTTCAAAAAGACCTCTGGTTTAGTTGTGCAGAGGTAGCTGCTGGGAAAACTGCAGGATTGGGATAGAGACTGAGGCACTAGGTGGGTGTGTGGTTGAACAGCAGAATGTAAAAGACTGTGGTAAGAAGGATGATGCCAGAAGTAGAGGAAGTGAATAATGGAATACAGAAATGCCTAGTCCCATATCCAGTACTCTTGCGTGTGTTTGGTATGGAGTTGAGCACAGCATCAGCCATTTCACTGAGGTAGTAACAGCTGTGAGTAATAGGACCGAGGTGGAAAGCTGACCATCTAGGTACAAAGAAGGTCGTTAAGGTTCAGTGTAGTGAAATATAAAGTCCTGTTCTTTGGACCTCAAGAACTTTGGTTTAAAGTATAAGCTAAGTGGGAATGGAACTGATGGCAGTGGAAGCAACATTATGTCATCTCATCTGAAGCAGACTACTAAAAGCTGAGTGAGAAGGTCATGGCAGTAGTCGACATATTGTTGAGGTGTATCCTACATAGAATAGATTTAAGCAAAGAAGGAATGCTTACACTCTGCTGCATCTTAAATTACCCTGAGATCCCACCAGCTGAGGGAAACTACAAGACTCTCTGTTGTGTGCAGTCTTGAATTACCCTGCTTCTAATGGACTACCCTCCCACTGCTCTGAACTTTACTCCTCCAATTGTGGACTATAAGTCACCCTGAGGACCCACCAGCTGAGGGAAACTACAAGACTCGCTGTTGTGTGCAGTGTAGGTGATTACTTGCAGCATTTAACAATTTAAAAATTAAACAACAGAACATAGGAAACAATAATCCTGCTGTGTAATTCATTGTAAGGGCTAGCACACTTGCGGACTTACTGCCCTGAGGTCGACGTCCACCCCGTAGCTTCGGGCACTCTATACACATAACTATACCCTCTGCTGCTGTTCCTTCAAATTTCATTAGATGGCAGCATAACCCCACCCTAGTTCTCTGTTTATTACCTTTCCTCTATTATTAAGCATAACTGCATTTTATCCCTCTTGCTATAGCGTGTCCCACCCTTAATGCTATAAACCCACATCCAGTCCCTCTTACATAAAGTGGTTACCATCCCTACCTAGCACAGCCTCATCCTACCCCTTAATTAGTAAGACATTGGCCTACTGCCTCCCCATCCTAAGTAGAGGAAGCCATACCTTCACATACATTTTTACCACCAACCTTAGGGGACAACACTCTCTCCAGCAGTCCTTCCATTCTATATAGTAACACTGTATTTTGCAGTAAACAACACCAGCCTACCTGTTGTACATTACTAGGTGTTGTAGCCTCCCTACCTGATTGTTTTTTGCACCACTCTAGCCTCCTCCAGTGGGGGCAAATGTGCTACGCTTGGGCGCACTCCACTCCCCCACCCCATTCCCACCCACCCCCACATCAATTACCTTTGTACCTACACACCACACCCATACAAAGCCACACCCACTTGCATCACACTCCTCCAGCCTATCACATATCTCCACATAATCGCACTACAAACACAACCACACCCAAACATCATCTATCACACCTATCCCTCCCCAAGCTTACCTCTCAGTCATCTAACTAGTCAAACCAAAACATACCATGTCTGCACTACCCAAACCCACATACATATTCCTCTTAATATTGCTGTTTTGCATTATAATCCTTCCACTGTTGGTATCCCTCACCACATATCAAACACATTTTAATTACATCTATATACCAATTAAAACGACCTCCACTAACATTACTACCACTCACTCTCTCACTCATTTAGCCCCATATTACTATCAAACCTCCTTTATCAACTACATTGCACATAGAATACAACCATCACACTACCAGTCCCAAACTACCGTAAAGTACTATAATACCCTGCATAAACTACTCAAACTGTATTTATACCCAACGCTGTGGTGACATACACCCACACCCAGGCCCACTAAACGTAGGAACCCCAAACCACAATCTAAATAATACCCTACTCCACCGAAGCAAAGACTCCCTCCTCATTATAAATGTAAATGTCAGAAGTATCCTAAACAAAGTCCACAACCTTCATGCACTACTCTCCTTTTATCAACCTGAAATAGTAATATTAACTGAGACTTTGCTTAAACCAGGAAACCATGACAATGAGATTACTGCACCAGGCTACAATGTAATCCGGAGTGACAGAATAGGGAAAAAAGGTGGAGGTGTTGCAATACTGTACAAAACTCACCTCACCCTTGAGAAACTAGACATAACAATCCCAAACCTTGATAAAGTAGAACTCACCCTAACTAAACTAAAACTGAATGCAAGTAAACACATCAACATCATAGGTTGCAACATCCCTCCAGGTAATAATATTTCCATTACAGAAAGCGTACTAGAATGGATATCTAACTCCCTCCCTCAAGAAAGCATAGTATTAGGGGATCTTAATATTGACTGGCAGAACTGCTCCATTCAAAACCCACTATCCCATATTAACCTACATGGCCTAACCCAAGTCATCACCTCCCCCATTAGAACAGACAAACGAACCAAACATCATTCCATACTAGACTGGATACTAGTATCCCACTCCTCACTGATACCCCTAGCAGGGTGTCTACCAGACACCCTGAGTGACCACCAAGCCACATTTCTAGTCAGATCAAAAATACCACAACTAACCCAAATATCTACATGTCTAATTAGGAACAAAAACATTTTAACCCCTCCAACTTTACAAATGACCTAAAAAGGTGTAACTGGACTCCCCCAGAAAAGCCTAAAGCAGTTATACTTCAACACAGCCTTCTTAAATACCCTTAACCATCATCCCCCCCGAACAACAAGAATTAAAACTAAATATGCCCCCTGGCTAACCCCAGATACTACAACCTTCCTCAAACAAAGAAAGGTTCAATTCTTGGCCGCCTCCTTTTCAACCTCTTCACCAATGGCCTACGCACTGCCAGCAATCTCTCCCCTATCCTACAGTATGCAGATGATTCAACTCTGATTTCCATTTCTGACTCTGTCAGTAACCTCCACCATATCACCCAGTCCTCATTTCACTCTGTTCAGAAGTGGTTCTCCAACAATCAACAAAAACTGAGCATGTTATATAGAAACAGCAAATTCCAGACCTCCAACTCTAAAATACTGCTAGCCCAATCCTATCTCCTCCCCGCCCTCCTCTATGGCTCCCCGCTATTTTCCAATTTACAATATAACCTGCTGGCAAAACTTGACCAAACTTGTAATAAAATTGCTAGATTTGTCACCAGCAGCCCCTATAAATTCCATCATTGTTCTGCTCTCAAAAAACTACATTGGCTCGAATTCCCACACCTTCTGACCAATGTCATTTGATCCAAGCTTTCCGAATTCTTAATTCTAACTTTGACTGTCCATCTCTGTCCAACCTGATCTCCTGGTACACCCCTCCCTGATCCCTGCGCAGCTCTGATAAACTCTTTCTACAAGTCTATAAACCCAATATTAACATAGGTAAATACTTTATAAACACTCCATCTCCCTTATTTGGAATGATCTTCTACTCCATATTAGAAGTCATACCTCTCTTCCTAACTTCAAACATGACCTTATTTTGTACCTGCATAACAATCCTATATGTACCTGTAACCATCCTACTTAACTCCTCCTTTTCCATATTCCCATTTCTCTACTAGACTTATCATTAAGACCTTTTTCCTCTTTCTTATCTTACATTATCCAATCTGCTCTTCTTTCTATACCCTCCCTCTTTATGTAATTTACTTTATCCTATTGCTCTTCTTTTTTTTCCCTCCTCCTTCTAGATCACTTCATTCCTTCTCTACTCTTATCTTCTTTTGCACTTTCCTTCTTCTGACCTTGTATATAGCTATGTACTATTCCTTGGATTACATTTATGTTTCTTATTCATTGTATCCATAAGTTTGTTTTGCTTTTTATATTGTTAACTTGTCTCTATTTGTATGTATTTGTATGTTTTGTTCGGGGCTTTTCCCCTCTGGTCTCCACTGAAAATGAGTAATTTCTTACCTAGTTGGACTAACCCGGTTAACAAATGTGAAATAAATAAATAAATAAACAAGGCCTGGACTACCTATCATAAATGTAAATCCCTGTCCGACAAACTACTATACCTTGAACTACGTAAGAAAGCCAAACAGCTTACCAAAACAGATAAATCATCCTATTACCAAAAATTACAGGATAAACGGAGGGAAAACCCACAAAAATTATGGAGAGCAAATAACTCTATTCTGCAACCAGGAAAAACAACAACCCCTACCCCAAAAACTGAAAATAACCAAGATAATATCCCAGCACAATTCAACAAATTCTTCATAGAAACTAGCCAAGCCCTTGCAAATAACCAACCTTACAACAATATCCCCACATCTATAGATGCACTCCCCCCCCCACCAGTCACAATAAACAACTGCCCCAACTTTAGCTTCCATCCAGAACAAAGTCAATTGCAAAACTACTCCAAAAATTCAAACTAACTTCTCTAGCTGCCGATAAATTACCCGCTGAACACCTCCAAACAGCTTTAGAAGCCATAGCATATCCCATCTCCATCTTAATAAACAAATCCATCTCTGAGTGTACAGTACCATGGTTATGGAAAATATCACATATCATCCCACTACATAAAGGGGGTACTACCCTTGAACTCAATAACTACTGCCCTATAGCCATACTGTCCCCATTATCTAAACTTTTAGAGAGGGTAATACCAAGCAACTAATGCAGTACCTCCTAGATAATAAACTACTAGCAGCACAACAACATGGCTTTAGACCCTTCTACAGCACCACCACCACCGCACTTACTGCATTTACCAACATCAACAACCACAGAAACAATGGACTCTTGGCTAACCATACAAAGCTCCTTCACTCACTATCCACTCTTAACCTTACACTCCCTGCCATCTCCTGGTTTAAAAACTACCTAGAGGGAAGGCAACAAGCTGTAATGTGGCAAAACAAACTCTCCCCCTCCCTACCCGTCTCCCTAGGGGTACCCCAAGGCTCCATCCTGGGACCACTTTTGCCCTCTTCACCAACCAGCTCCCATCCAATATTCCCAAAGCCTCAATAGTACAGTATGCTGATGATACTACCATAATATGCGCAGCCAAAACTATTGACCTCCTTCACTCCCAAACACAAGAATGCTTTTTCCTAGCAGAAAATTGGATTACCAAACAAAACTTCATTCTGAACCCAGGTAAGACAAAACTACTATTCTTTAGCTCTCACAGAACTGCACCTCCCTCCAATAGTTTCATCATCTCATCTAATAACAATACTACAATCACCACCACCAGTCATACCAAGCTGCTACGGGTAGAAATAGATATTCATCTCAGATTTGACGTGCATATTTCCACAACCATAAAAAAGTACATAAAAAGCTAGGTCTACTCTGTCGCAATAGAAAATTTCTCACCGACCACACCAAAATTGCAATTGCCAGAACTCACCTATTATCCACCTTATTGTATGCCTCCCCCATACTTACAAATCTGACATAAACAAACTTGATAGTTGTTACAATAAGATAGCTAGATTCACTACAACCTCACCCATTAGAACACACCACTGTGACTGCCTAAAAAAACTCAACTGGCTAGAATTACCACTACTACTCCAATTCAATCAACTAGTATTAGCCCACAAAATAATAAACTACCCTGATAACACCCCAGCCCTACAAAATCTCCCTCAGCCCTATACCACTAACCGAACCTTAAGGTCTAGCACACGTAACCTCCTCAAAGTAACTAAATATAACAATGAAGCAGGTAAGTCTGTCTACAGCCACTATATATCAGAAACCTGGAACTCCCTTCCTGTCCACATAGCTGAAGGCAAATCCACCACCCAGTTCAAAAACCTAGTCAAAGCAAACTTCATGAGCAACAGACTATGCTCTTGCATCCCCCTGGCTAATATGTCATTTCTGAAATTTCACCTTACTTAAGACCGTCAAACTACCAACTCAGACCTCTGTACCCACTTAACACTGTTAATCAATTGTTCATCCTAACTCTCTAGTAGTTAGTGTAAACTACCACAGGAATGTTGTTCTTTCCACTATCTCCTAAACTTAATACCCATAGTGCCAAGTATATGTATCCTAACTCATAAATCAAATCTCATATCAAAATTATGTCCTTCTCATCTATATCCAGAAACACCTACTCTCGTAGATCTTTTCATCTTCTCTTTTTTTTCCCCTTGAAAATATACTATTCCAAGATTGTCATGCTTTGTGATAGCTTCAAAAGCAAATAATATATAGTAAATGAATGTATCCCAGCTACGAAGAAATATTGTATGGCCATGTCATGTCTTTACATTTTTGTCTGTAATAAATTGTACTTTTGGAGCTTTTCTGCCCAGGCCTCCACTGAAAATGGACTTGTATCCAGCTGGACACTCCTGGTCAACAAGTGTAAAATAAAATAAATAAATAAAAAATCTTGCTCAGGTTGCACCTTGTGTACTTCTACACTCTAGAGGTCATACAAAGGCAGGATATCTGACTGCTAGAACAAGTTCAGAGAACAGCCATCACAAATGTAGGAGCTAAAGGGGAAATGTGTTATCAGAATCTAGAGTTAAAAAAGCTGGTCTCACTAGAGACAGGGAAGACATAATATGGATGCACAATATCATGTTTGGGAGATGTGAAGGGTTCACTCAAAATTGGAAAGAAAGGGGAGGGGTAGATGGGGCATAGCCAGCAGTTAGTAGGAACCAGCTATTCCCTGTACCTGTAAAAGTAAATTTTCAGTGAGAGGGTTGTACAGTCATGGAATGCACTACTGGAGTGACTGGTGGAGAGGGAATCCATGGAGGCATTCAGGATGGTATAGCTGGAGAAAAAGTGAAGGATGAAAGGAATGTTAAATGCACTTAAAGCTGAGATAATCTAAATGGTTTACTGTCAGATACAATATAATACAGTTTTAGCAGGCTGTTAATACTGATGACTTCATTCAAACCGGGTGGAACAAAGGCATTTAAAAAAATCTGCCACCATAACCCTTTTCTCCAGGATAGTTGATTGTGGGCTACCTCTGGGATGATGATCACTTTGTTCTATGATGGAAAACCCAGTGGTTTCCCAAAGCAAACAGTCAATTATCCTGTAGAAAAGGGAGTTATGGTGGCAGATTTGTTTAAATGCCTCTGTTCCACCCGGCTTGAATAATGTCATCAGTATTAATAGGCTGCTAATATTGAAGACTTAGTATTCTGTCTATATATGTAATATTTTTCTGTCATCATATGCACATGATTTTTCATTTGTCCATATTCTTAATAATTTATTTAATTTATTTAATTTAATCTACTATGGTTTTTAAGTGTTTTTTTTTCTATATATCGTGGTGTAGTTTTAAGTATACGCACTAATCATAGGTGCTGTCAGTTATATTCGTTGTATCACGTGATTTGCAGACAATTTCTTGCTCATCATAGCACCATGGTTTATTGTCCGAAGAAGTCTATCATTAAGTAAATGAAAGCGCTTACCATTTGTTATTATATCGGTTTTATCAGTGTTCTTTGTGCCATTAAATATTTTCTGGACATTAGCCTACCTGTTTGCTATGTTTTTATTTATTTTCAGTTAGTTATGTACACATTCAATTAGACAAAAGTAAAAAGGCTTGCTACCCTTTACAAGTACTTAATAATACCTGTGACGTCCCTCCTCCGGGCCAGTAATCAAGAAGCCTCAATCCTCACCATGGACACCGGTGAGGGACGTTAACTTGGAACAAAGATAAATGCACACAGTATTTTCAGATGCTTCTCTCTGTACCAACCACAATTTCCCTTAAGAGCACACAAGGAACACACTCAGTCCTGGGTCTCGGTTTCCCTTTCTCTCTCCAGTCCCCAAATGAGACTCGCCACTCTCAACAGCTGTAGAGTTGAGTCCTCAGCCAAGTGTTCCAAGCCAAGTACTCTTCCACCCTCTCTGTGAAACTAGTGCTTTGTGTCCGTGCTCCAAGTAGCTGACACACACACAACTTTGAGATTTGATTTTACACACACACACACACACACACACACACACACACACACACACACACACACACACACACACACACACACACTTTGAGATTTGATTTTACACACACACACACACACACACACACACACACACACACACACACACACACACACCTGGGAAAGGCTGCCACAGATTTAATAGCTATGTCCCCTCTGCCCAGAGTGTAAGGTAGATACTGTGACCAAAAATGTTTTGTATAGTCTGTGGGAAGTAACGGAAATGCCATCAAATCCTTGTAAAAATTCAATATTGCTGCTAGTTGAACCTTAATCGTGGAGGAGCTAGCTCTTTTTTAAAAATAAAGGATAAAAATTAAAGAATACTGTGTAAAGGGGCTGAAAAGGGGTCAGCATTATTTTGACAGGCCCAGTAAGCAAATCTTTTCTACTTACTGGAGTAAAGTTTACATGTAGACACTTTATGTGAGGATAAGAGTATTCGTACTGGAGAGGAGAACTATTAATGGAACTGGAGAAGCCAGGCAGTCAGTCTGAGGTTCGATATGTCTGGATGAATCATGCCTTTCTGATGAGATAGTAGGTCTGAAATCAGATCCAGAGTTCATGATGGGTGGAGTAAGTGATGCCAAAGAAAGGGGAACCAAATCTTTGAGACCAAAAAGGTACAATGAGGATAACGTTGCTCCTCAACATTTTTGCTTTCTGCAGAAATTTGGAAATTAGTGGGATTGGGGAGTAGGCATGAATCAGACTGGGGGGCAATCATGAAGTAGAGTATCCCTCGTTAACTCTTCTGTGGGGGGAATTGAGGCAAAGTAGCTGCTGCATTTGTTGTTTAGGGGAGAAACAAAAAGATCGCAGCAAGGCTAGCCCCACTAGCAGAAAATCATTTCCGCCATGCTCCTGTTGAGAGACCATTTGTGAGGTAGGAGAATACACCTGCTCAGTGTGTAAGCTATCACATTGGACTTCTCCGCAATGTGCATTGCCTTAAGGAATTGGTCATATGAGATCACCCATTGCCACACTCTTAGAGCTTCTCAACATAGAGGGTAAGATTTTGTTCCTCCTTGTTTGTTGATGTACCAAAGTACAGACATGTCTGTTTGAACTGCAATCATCCCTGAGGGGTGAGCTTGTAATGCTTGCAGAGCTAAAAGCACTGCTCTCATCTCTAGAATATTGATATGCAAATTGGCCTATATGGAAGACCAAGTGCCTTGGACTGTCTTCCCCAACTAATGACCCCCACCCTAACTGGGAAGCATCCGTGGTCACAGTGGCCTTGGGCTGAGGGGAATGCATAGTCGGCCTAGTGGAACTTGATCTGATTGAATCCGTCATCCGAGATCTCTCTTGCAAATCTGAGTGAGGTGTATTAGGGTTGACATGGGCTGATTAAAGTATTGACCACTGCGTGGCTAGTATCCATTGTAAAATCCTTGTGTAGACTCTGGCTAACAGTACTAAGCATATTGCTGCTGCCATTGATCCTAGAAACAGTAGAACCAAAAGGGCAGAAATTTGGTACTGCAGATTGTCTTCCTGACCTGTGTTCTTAAGGTCTGAACTCTTAGAGGAGGTAGTGACAGTATCATTGATTTTGTGTTGAACAATACCCCTATAAACTCTAAATTTTGAGTAGGTTGCAAATGAGACTTTTTAATTGATGGTTATTCCCATATGAGAAAAAGTCTGGAGAACATGAGCTCTTGCCTGTATTACTTGATGCCTGGTCAGGGCGGTAATGAGCCAGTCGTCTTTTATGTATGGAAACACCCGGAATCCTTGCAGTCTCAGTTCAGCTGCCACTACTGCCATGAATGTGCCCTGGGGGCTGTGGTGAGACCAAAGGGCAGAACTGTGAACTGACTAGCTCCCAGCTGGAAGCATAAGTACCTTTTGGTCCACCTGCTCTTCTTTATGTGATAGTACCAAGTACTACATCCTGAAGGTCTAATGATCACATCCAAATTTTCCATCCCAGAAATGGGAGTATGGACTGAACCGTGAACTTCCAAAACTTGGTGTGTCAAACTAACTTGTTCAGCACGCTGACGCCCAAAATTGGTCTCCAGTCCCCTGTTTTCTTTGGCACTAAAAAGAATCTTGAGTAAGTTCCGGATTCTTTCTGGTCTGGATATTTTGGATGGCTCTTTCTTTTTCTAGCAGCTTTTTTATTTGAAATGCTATTTGTTCCCTCTGACTGGGTGGAACATCAGGGGCTTTCTTTGAGATAGGAGGTACAAGGGAAAAGGGAATTATATAGCCTTTTAAAATGATCTTCTGCACCCAAGTATCTGTTGTTATTTCTAGACAAGATTGCTGGTGCTAGGACAAATGACCCCTGATTGCCTCCAGAGGAGGACAATTGGGCCTCCTTTCAGGAATGCTGGAAAGGTCTATTGAAAAAAGGCTCTTAAGACCCTTGGTTCTGCAGGCCACCTCTGCAGTGAGGCAGCATCTGCCATTTGAATTCCCCCCTCTGCCTTGGGAGAACTTCCTCCTCGTGTGTCCTGGAAAGGACCCTGGGACTTTTTGAACCACATTTTCCCAGCGCCTTGTTGATTCTTAGATAAGGATTTTTGAGGTGCGGATAAATGTGCACCCATAGCTGACAGGGTCTTTCCATCCTTTTCAAACCTGGATAAAGTGCCCTTAACTTTGGGGCCAAACAAAGAAGCTCTGTCAAAGGGAGCATTGACAAATGAAGACTCGAAGAGCTCCACAAAATCACATAACCACATCCAGGCATGCCTGTTTATGGAAACTCCAGAACCCACTGCCCTTGTGGTTCCTTCAGCTGCATGTGAGACTAACCTCATGGAAGCATTGGAAATTGCCTGCAGGGTAGCCAACTGAGAAGTAATGGACACTTGTATCTCATCAAAAACTGCTCCTGAAAGAGTAGCAGAGAGTTCCTTAATCAGGTCTCTTTGCAACCTGGTAAAATGTGCCAAGTAATTCAGAGACCTCAAAGCAAAGGTCGAAGAAGCATAGACACTCTTCCCAAATCTGTCCACCGTCCGAGACTCCTTGTTCAGTGGATGGACAGTGTTACTCTCCTCGGATAGTTCCTTCTTAGTGGCCTCTGCCATGAACATGGCATCTACAGGTACAACTTTCATCCAAAATTGTCTGCCTTCTGGGGCTGTCAAAATGTTGTTTAAATTCCAAGGGATTGGTTCAGTGGTATCCTGGGCCTTCCATGCCTGCCAAGACACCAAATCTATAAGGTCATCGGCAGGTGGAGTCACCCAGAAGGTAGCTGGGCCAGTACTGAATGCCTCCAGGAATACAGACTCCTCAATGAAGAGTTGCTGGGCTTCCAGCCACCTCTCTGTTTCAGGATATCAAGGATGTCTCCAAACTAGACATCATCAGGAGGTGGTTCTGGGGACCCTTCACCTTTCTCAAAGTCTGTATCTTCTGTGACTGACTCCTTGGGGGAGTTCAGATGCTTCTTCCTGCATGTCCTCTTCTTAGGGACCACCTCAGGGGGATGCTCTGGGGAGATATCAGAAGAGGTGGGGACACCATGCTGGGAAGCTTTGGGTTTCAGTACCAGCTGTCCCTGTGGAGAGGATAAGTGAGACTGTAAGCAGACAGATGACAAGCCTGCAGACTGAGGCTCTGAGGGGAAGGGAACCATCTTAGGTGGGAAAGCTGGCATGGTTCTTTCCATGATCTCAAAGGCAGACCCCCCCCCCCAGAGAAGACGATGACCCCGGATCCATAAGGACAGGCCTTCGAACCATAGTTCCCTCCTGCTCCAAGGAGAACTCCCCCAAGGCTGAAGTTGGAGTCAAACTAACCCGTGCCGATGCCCTGAGGTGCAAAGACTGCTCCGAGAACTTTGGAGTTGACTGAGACACCAAGGAGCCGACAGGGTAGATCCGGCTCTCAAAGCCCTCTGGATCCAAAAGAACAGAAGAACTCAGAGCAGGCTTTGTATCTGAGTGCAGAGCAGTTCTTGGATCCAGTGCTGACTGGACTGGGAGGGCCAGTTCTGAAAACTCCAAAACCAATAGGGGAGTTGGAGGAGGAACTTGCATAGGGGGATGTAATGGAAGGTCGGGTCTCCTGACCCAGACGGGTAGGAGCCGAGATGGCACTTGCCATGCTGTGAGCTGAGAGACTCTTTCTCACTAAGCTCTCCACGTCTTTCTCAGTAAGGCTCCTGGAAGAGCAAGTAGAAACTAGTGACTGGGACTTTTGTCTCTCTAAAAAGGGTGAAGGGACCCTTAAAGGGACCGAGTCCACTGAAGGAGAATATCTAGTTCTCTGGAGACAAAGCAAATCAAGTGTTGGATCCGATGTTTGCAGACTCAGATCTGAAGCAGTCTTATCCAGTGTAAGCTTGGTCAATTTAGGTTTCATATCCAATAGAATAGTCTGATCCAAAGTATCTGTCTTCTTCCATTTTAGATCTGAGGTTAAAGTTGGATCAAAGGACTTAGATGTTAGGTAGTCCGATCTCGCCTTCATTTTTACATTCGGGTTCAGAGCCGATCCTTGACTCCGACTCGGCCGATTTACAAGCTGGAAGACTTCGGGTTGGCTCGTGGCTAAGCAGGTATCCCATGGTGCACCAGTACAATCCCCAGATCTCATTTGCCGCGTCGACTAGTTCAGTTGTGCTTCTCTTGGCTCTGGCTAGAACCCATTCCTCCTCTGAGCCATACTGGTCTTTCAGAGATGGAGTGCTTGGTGCCAACGGAGGAAATGCCAGCTCCAACTCACCTTGTTGCTGCCTTGGAGCCGGGTTCGGCATGCTCGGTGCCGTCCGTCGTGTACAGGGGCTGAAGCTCTTCTGTTGGCACCAACAGGGAGGGTTGGAATTGATCTTCGGTTCCGAGCCTTCCTCTCGGTACTTCGGCCAAGGTGAGCTCGGACCCTGCATCTATCTTGGAGCTGACAGCTCTGGCGCCGACCCGTGTCTCTTCGGAGTGGGGAAGGTCTTCGAAGCCGGGGAGGTCGGCTTTTGAGATGATGTGGAGTGTGCGGTCTCATTTTCCAGCACCTACCAGTGGCACCAGCACTCTTCCCCCTCAGACTGAGGAGGAGGAAACAGCAGACGTCACGCTAGAGGCAGGGGTGGTACGCAATACAAACAAGGCTGTGATTCCTTTCGAGGACGGCCATATCAGCGCTCCTGATGTGGAGCTCAACTGCGCTTCTCTGGGGCCAGTCGGGGGTCGCATTTCTTTCTACCAAGAAGCCTGACTAAATATCAGCCAAGACAAGTGGGTACAAAGAGTTGTTACCAGAGGCTATATCATACCCTTTTCCCTATCACCGTTTGTTCCCAGAAGAATCCCAGATGTACCACCCAATCAAAGGGATCAGACAACTGTGGAGATCAACAAGTTGCTCTTAAAAAGAGTCATCCAGCCCGTCCCAGCAGACCAGATAGGATCCGGAACTTACTCCAGGTTCCTTTTAGTTCCAAAACGAACTGGAGATTGGAGGCCAATATTGGATGTCAGCAGATTGAACGAATCATTGAAGAAGGACAAGTTTCAGATGGTAACAATGCAGTCTATACTCCTGTTGTTAGGGAAAGACTCTTGGATGTGCTCTTTGGATCTTCAGGATGCCTACTACCACATAAAAATGGAGAAGGCAGCCAGAAGCCATTTACGCTTCCGGCTGGGAGCCAGTCACTATCAGTTTCGCACTCTGCCCTTTGGTCTCACCACAGCCCCCAGGGTGTTCACCAAATGCATGGCAGTAGTGACAGCTCACCTGAGACATCAGGGATTCCAGGTGTTTCTGTATCTGGACGACTGGCTCCTGACTGCCCCCACCAGGCATCTACTCTTCCAAAACAGGGACACCACGATTCAACTTTGTGCTCAGTTAGGGATCTCCATTAATTGGAAAAATCTGCATTATTGCCCTTTCAGTCTGTGATTTTTATAGGCGCAGAGGTAGACACAGTGAACATGACAGCTCGTCTCCCCGCCGAAAGGGCACAGAACTTCATCTCCCAAGTTCCGTGTTTTCTCACGTTGCGAAAAGTCAAAGCGAAGTGGGTTCTTCAGCTCCTTGGGACTATGGCTTCCACAATTCCATTGGTACCATTAGCCAGGTTGCACATGAGAATTCTCCAGTAGCTTCTGTCTTCCTAATGGTCCTTCCAGTCTCTTCCACTGAGTCATCCTATCCTGCTGACGGAATCATTCAAGAAGGACCTTCGTTGGTGGATAGCTCCAAATCAACTGATCACGGGTGCCCCCTTTGTTCTGGCTCAACCCGTTGCCACTGTGACCACGGATGCCTCCCAGATTGGGAGTGGGGGCATTATCTCGACAGGACTGTCCAAGGCACATGGCAAGAACACGAGGCTCACCTGCATATCAGTGTTCTGGAGATGAGGGCAGTGCTTCTGACGTTGCAAGCACTTCAAGACCTTCTTCCTCTAGGGACAATTGCGATACAATCAGACAACATGTCGGTGGTTTGGTATATCAACAAACAGGGTGGTACCAGATCTTACCCACTCTGTCGAGAGGTCATTTGGTAATGGGCGAATGTTAAGTTGTCTATCTCGCCTTCATTCTTGCTGGATGGGTTCGGAGCCGACCTCGGCTCCGACTCGGCCACTCTAAAAGCTCGAGAGTTGGTTCCACCGGCTCGAGGCTCCCCTTATATCCCGATCTCGTTTGCCGCTACAGCTTCGAGGTTGGTTGTTTCTACCGGTTCCTGGTGAGTGTTAATTTTTCTTGTAAAAATTACTCTTTAAAACCCCTTTTAAGTTAATATTCTTTCTTAGTGTAGATTAGAAAACTTTATTCCCGATCCTAAATTTTTCCGTTTTCTTTCCCAAAGAACCTTTGGTTCTTCCATTGGGCCCTTAGGCCTTCCCTTCCCTAGTGGAGTGTTTGTGTTTCTTGTAGTTTATTCTAGTTTAGTGTACTTTAAATACTAGTATTACTACTAAATTTATTGTGTTTTCCTGACAGGGTATAACTTGTGTGTTTGGGTGAGTGTTTGTGTACACCTGTCAGTCAAAAAAAAAAAAAAAAAATGTCTAAAGAAGCAAAGGTCTCCGGATTCAAGAAGTGTGATGCGTGCTGTCAGAAAATGTCTCTGACTGACGCTCACACTTCTTGTGTCTATTGTCTGGGGCCTTTGCACCTGCAGGACTCCTGTGCTGTGTGCCATGGCTTCAGCCCCAGGGTCCTGCAGGAAAGAAAAAACAAATTAATTCTTAGAGGCTTACTGAAGCCAGAGGATTCCCTGTCAGTTTCAACAGGGAAGCCCTCTAAGGCATCGAGGTCTTCGGCTCCGGCTTCTGAGCCGAGACCTCAGGTTGCTCAACCTTTGCCTTTATCGGCTCGGGCTGGAGCCGATAAGTCTCAGTCCACAGTTTCTGTGGCTCCCTCGGCTCCGGCCAGAGCCGAGGTTATTGAGGTCCCGTGTCGGCTCCGACCAGACCTTCGGAGCCGACAACTAGGAAGAGGTCTAGGTCACCATCTCTTGGCTCCGTTCATTCAGCTCCAGGATCTCCCCTGCTGTCTGAACGGAGCCAAAGGTCTCATTCCTCTAGGTCATCGAGGCTGTCCGATCATGACCTTCAGAGGGTAGTGAGTCGACTACTTAAGTCCGAGGCACTAGCCCAGATGCTTCAGAGCCCGACTCATCAGTCGATGCCTGCCCCGGTCCATCAACATTTTCCTCCTTCGACTCTCTTGAGTTCGGAGCCGGGTCGCGTCAGAACCGAGACTGTGATTACTTCGGAGCCGAGACAATTGTTTTCGGCTCCGTCGTCGGCTCCGTTTTCTTCTTTGGAAGAATCTCGGCGGACTTCCCTCGTCGGCTCGAGGGGTGAGTGGCATCGGACCCTTGTCCGACCCCCTCTCCTCTCGGGCTTCGGCTGGTGAGTTCGGCTCCGACATCGGCCTCGGAGCCATCACTGTCGGTGCCGAGGGGGGTTCTTAGCTCCTCGGAGTGGGGACCTCTGGCTCTGCCTGACAGGGGTGCATTCGAGGTCATGCGGAGTGTGTTAGAGCCTGGCTCTACTCCACAGTCGGCTCCGTCCGCCCCTCCCTCTATGCTGCCTCAGGGTAAGTCGACTCACTCCCTCATCCCGGACCGCAGAGAGCCAGCTCCTCAGGAGCCCCTGTGGGATTTCATCCTCTTCCGAGGCCTCTCCTGATTTGGCAGAAGAGCCCCTCGGAAGAGGAAGTGCAAGAGGAAACACATTGACTCACCTGAGTCTATCACGTCAGACACAGATTTGGATGATTCTGAGGGTTCCCCGTTCCCCTTCTGAAGATGTCTCATTTGCAGACATTCTGGAGATCCTGAAACAGGACCGAAACTGGCCAGGCCTCAACCCTTCGGAGGACGAATCTGTGTATCTTGAGGCGTTGGCTCTCGTCCTTCCACCTCCTGGGTGTCCCCCTTTGACCCCCTCATGCAGGTGGTTGCTAAGAAGGCATGGACGGCTCCTGATTCAGTGGACCCCACTCCCAGGAGACCCTCTAAGTTCATCACAGCTCCATCAGACAAGCAATTTTTATCAAAAGGAGTTTCTGTGGATGCTATGGTGGTAGCTGCTGCCACAAAGAAGGAACTGGCTGATCCTTCAGTACCTGTCCATCCACCTAACAAGGAATCTAGGTCCATGGATAGGTACGGAAGCGGATGTTCTCCTCAGCGACATTTACCATGCGTTCGCTGAACTACCTGTGCCATTTCACTCGTCTTCAAAGGGACTTGATCAAGGAAGCGAGTGAAATGTTAAGGATCCTACAGCTGCGGGTTTCAAGAAAAGATGAACACGCAGCTGGCTACCCTAATTCCATATCCAACTCCTCCATCGCCTCCTCTCTTACGCGGCCGATGGAGCGAGCAGAGCCGCAGGGACAGGTGTAGCCTTACGTGCACGCCTGGATGCGGCTATGCAATTTTGCGGACCCTTTCAAGACGTCTTTCACGAACTCCCTTTGATGGATCATCTCTCTTTGGTCCTCAAGTGAAAGAAACCCTGACTAGGTGCGAGACTGATGGCAAGACCCTTTCTGCCGCCGGAGTCCGTTTTCGACTCCTTCCAGGCCTTACCCCAAAGGCCAGAAGGGTGGAAAGATGTGGTTCCGTAAACAATCTCAAGGGACTTCGCCTGGCACAGAGTCGTTTCCTACCAAAGGCAGAGGTGGGAATAACAATGGTAGACGCGCCCTAGGGGCAGGGGGTCCGCAGAACCAGGGCAATCGGAAGCCTTCCTGACAAGCCCTTTCAGCATCCCTGAGGTGTTGCCCGACTGCCCATCTTCGGAGGCAGTCGGGGAAGATTGTCACTGTACCCAGAAGCCTGGCTATCCCTGACTCAAGACAAATGGGTACAGTCCATCATTTCGAAGGCTATTCTATCCCCTTTCTTCGCTTTCCAAATCAGTCAAAAAATCCCTTCCAGATGTTCCACCGCTCAAAGGGATATAGCAGCTTTGGAAATTTCAAAACTGCTTGCAAAAGAGCAATTCAGCCAGTGCCAGCAGACCAACAAGGATCCGAATCTACTCAAGGTTCTTTTTAGTTCCAAAGAAAACAGGGGACTGGAGACCGATTTTGGATCTCAGTGTCTTGAACAAATCAGTCAAGAAAACAAGATTTCGGATGGTCACGCTGCAATCCATTCTTCCCCTTTTGGGCAAAGGAAACTGGATGTGCTCTATAGACCTTCGGGATGCGTACTATCACATAAAATGAACAGACGCTCCAGAAGATTCCTCCGCTTCAGGCTGGGAAACAGTCATTTTCAGTTCAGGGCCCTGCCCTTTGGTCTCACCACTGCCCCGGTGTTTACTAAATGCATGGCAGTGGTAGCTTCTCACCTGAGACGACAAGGATTCCAGGTGTTTCCATATTTGGACGACTGGCTTCTCACAGCTCCCACCAAGCATCTCCTTCTGATGGCCAGAGATTATACTTTTCGCGTTTGTCAAAACTGGGTATTTCAATAAATTGCGAAAAGTCTGTTTTGTCGCCTTGTCGTACTATTACCTACATAGGCAAATCTAGATACTATAAACATGTCTCCAAGGCTAACTCACCAAAGGATATCAGACATTCACAAATTGGTGTCACTTCTTCTCAACAACAACAGAGTCAAAGCCAGGTTAGTTCTAAAGGTGTTGGGAATCATGGCAGCGCCATACCTCTCCTTCCATTGGCCAGATACCACATGCGGATCCTTCAGTGGATGCTTTTACTCAATGGTCATACCAGGAACTTCCAATGTCTCACACCATTATGATCACGCAAGCGTGCAAAAGCATCTCATGTGGTGGATGTCTTCCCCAGCTCCTGTCGGGAAGACCATTTGTTCCACCTCCTCCGGTTGCTACTCTGACAACGGATGCCTCCCTGATCGGGTGGGGGCATTATCAGGGCAGGACAGTCCAGGGCACATGGCAACCAAACGAATGCCACTTGCACATAAATGTTCTGGAGATGAGAGCAGTGCTTTTAGCGTTGCAAGCCCTTCAAGACTCTCTTCCCTTGGGAACAATTGCAATCCAGACAGACAATATGTCTGTAGTGTGGTACATCAACAAACAAGGCGGAACCAGATCATACCCCTGTGTCGAGAAGCACTCAGACTGTGGCAATGGGCGATTTCTTCTCAGCGTTTTCTGATAGCAACGCACATCCCGGAAGTCCAATCACATTGCGGACAAGTTGAGCAGAGCTATACTCATGCCTCACGAGTGGTCTCTGAAAGACTCTGTAGTGAGAGAAATTTTTCTCAAGTGGGGTCAGCCTTGCTGCGATCTTTTGCTACTCCCCAAAACAGCAAGTGCAGAGAATATTTCACTCTATTCCCTTTACCAGGCCAACCCAGCAGAGACGCTCTAGTCCAAGTTTGGCCCCGGGACTTCTGTATGCATTTCCTCCTTTCCCACTGATCTCTCAAGTAATACAGAAAGCTATCGCTCAGAAGGCCTCATTGATCCTCATTGCTCCTTACTGGCCTCGACAAGTGTGGTTCCCCTTTCTACATCGATTTCTTTTGAGCGACCGTGGAATCTGGACCTAGTTCCAGATCTTTTGATCCATCAGTCGGGTCAGTTTCATCGCTCCCTCCCCTCTCTGAACCTCACTGCTTGGTTCCTCCAGTTCCAACCGTAGCCAGGCTTCCTCAATTATCTCACTCTGTTAGAGATATATTGATAGCTTCCCATAAATCTTCCACTCGAAGATTTATTTGAGTAAGTGGAAACGCTTCTCATATTGGGCACAAGGAAAGGACATAGATCCTTTCACCGCTTCCATCCAACTAGTCCTTGATTTTCTAGCTGAACTCTTCCATGCAGGTTCATCTCCATCTACACTTAAGGTTCAATTGGCAGCTATTTCTAACTTCCATGTGGGTATTTCTGAATCTGCCCTAATGTCCCACAAACTTTGCAAAGCCTTTTTGAAAGGAGTTTTTCTTCTCAGACCTCCTATAAGAAATCCTCCTTCTCCTTGGGACCTAAATTTAGTTCTTGCTTCTTTGATTCTTTCCCCTTTCGAACCTGCAGCTTCATGTTCCTTGAAATTATTATCATGGAAAACTCTCTTTCTGGTAGCTATTACATCAGCTAGAAGAGTTTCAGAACTTCAAGCACTCAGTTGTCGTCCTCCTTATCTTTTGTTTCATAAGGACAGAGTATCCTTACGAACTAACCCGTCCTTTTTGCCTAAGGTGGTTTCAACATCAAATCTAAACCAAAGCATTGACCTCCCTGTCTTTTTCCAGAGTATTCCAATAGGTCTGAACAAAAATTACACTGCCTGGATGTTCATCGTCAATTAAGGTACTACTTGGATAGAACAAAACAATTCAGAAAATCTGATCAGCTGTTTGTCTCCTATGCGGAAAGCAGAAAGGGACTTTCAGTTTCAAAGGTATCATTATCCAGATGGCTAACATCTTTGATTTCCCTGGTATATGAAATTAGACAACAAAATTGCCTAATAAACCTAAAGCCCATTCCACCAGAGCTTTGGCTACTTCTTTAGCCTTCCAAGACAGACTGCCTATTGACACCATTTGTGCAGCGGCTACTTGGGCTACTCCTCACACTTTTATTTCTCATTATAAGTTGGATTTAGCTTCTAGGCATAGAGCTAACTTTGGTTCCACTGTTCTCAGGAGTCTGTTCCGTTAGGCCACCGGGACAAGGTGCTAGGGACGCGGTCCCATCCAGCAAGAATGAAGGCGAGATAGACAACTTAACATATAGAAGTTATGTTCTTACCATAACGTTCCATGTTAGTTGTCTTCTTCTCGCCTTCTTCTTCGTCCCACCCTCCTTCCCCCTGGCCTGGACAGACCTAGAGGAGTTGTGATCGTGACCTCTCTTTCTACCACCTCTTTCTTAGTCATATGCTATTATGCATATTTCTTGGTTCAGGATGTAGGTCACCCTTCTTTCTTCCTGTTGTTAGAGGTGGATTCTGTTTTACAGTTATACTGTTACTGTTATAAGCTGGGGTTAGCTTACAAACGAGATCTGAGGTAACTCTCGCCTAGCATTGTGGGATATAAGGGGAGCCTCGAGCCGGTGGAACCAACTCTCGAGCTTTTAGAGTGGCCGAGTCGGAGCCGAGGTCGGCTCCGAACCCATCCAGCAAGAAGAAGGCGAGAAGAAGACAACTAACATGGAACGTTATGGTAAGAACATAACTTCTATTTTCTTCCTAGCGCTTTCTGGTTGCAACGCACATTCCAGGGACGACCAGCATGATAGCCGACAAGCTCAGCCAGGCAATCTTAATGCCTCATGAGTGGTCTCTGAAACAGGAAACAGTGGATCAGATTTTCCTGAAATGGGGACAGCCTTGCTGCGACTTTTTTGCCAACCCAGTCAATACCAAATACAGCAGCTATTTTTCCCTCATTCCCCCTCCAGGAGAGTCTCCCAGAGACACCCTGGCTCACATTTAGCCCATGGGACTTCTGTATGCCTTTCCTCCAATCCCTCTCATTTCCAAAGTGATTCAGAAAGCCATTCAGCTGGGAAGCAAGTTGATCCTCATTGCTCCTTACTGGCCTCATCAGGTCTGGTTTCCCTTCCTCAAGCGTCTCCTCCTGGACGATCCTTGGATTCTGGACCCAGCTCCAGATCTATTGACTCACATGTCTGGTTTGCTACACCCCTCAATCCACAACCTCAAATTGACAGCGTGGCTGCTCCATTTCCATCCATAGTCAGGCTTCATGATGCATTATCTTCAGTGTCACATATTTTTATGTCCTCCCATAAACCTTCAGCTAGGAGGCTGTATGGCAGTAAATGGAAAATATTTTCTATTTGGGCACAGAGAATGAATGTAGATCCATACACTGCTTCTATCCCTGTTATTCTGGATTTTCTTTCTGAGCTTTTTCAGCAAGGATCTACCGCTGCCACTATCAGTCCAATTGATGGCAATTTCTCATTTTCACTTAGGTTTTCCAGATACCAATTTAATGTCTCATAAGCTATGCAAGACCTTTTTGAAAGGGGCCACTCTATTGAGACCACCTCTGCAAGAACCAGTGGCTTCTTGGGATTTAAATTTTGTGTTGTCCAAATTGACTCCCCCCCCCCCCCTTTGAACGTTTCCACTCATCTTCTCTAAAATTTTTGTCTTGGAAGACCTTGTTTTTGGTAGCTATCACATCAGCTAGACGGGTATCGGAGCTACAGGCCTTGTCTATTAAGCCATCGTATTTGATTTTTCACAAAGACAGGGTGTCATTACGTACTAATCCCTCCTTTGTCCCCAAAGTTTGTTGTAATGCTACCTTAAACCAATCGGTAGAACTTCCGGTTTTCTTCCCTAACCACTGTAATGCAGCTGAGCACCGTTTTCATCAGCTAGACATTCATAGACAACTACGTTTTTATCTACAGCGGACTAAGGCTTTCAGGAAATTAGATCAATTATTCATTTCCTTTTCTGACTCTAGATTGGGCTTACCAGTTTCTAAAGTGACACTATCTAATTGGATTTCCAGTTGTATAGCCTTTATCTATAGCTCGGAGGGCAAACCTTTACCCTACAGGATCAAGGCTTCATTCTACCAGGTTGCTGTTTACCTCTGCAGCCTTTCAAGCCAGGGTCCCACTTGATAATATTTGTGCAGCAGCTACGTGGGCTACCCCTCACACTTTTATTACACATTACAAATTGGATTTGGCATCTAGGGGTAGAGCATCCTTTGGCTCCATGGTGCTCGAGTATTTTCCAATGAGCCACCCAAGAATAAGGCGCTAGGGATGCTGTCCCATATGTAAAAATGAAGGAGAGATCGGACTACCTAACATTAAGAAGTTATGTACTCACCATAACGTTCCATGTTGGTAGTCCATCTCACCCTTTATTTTTACCAACCCGCCTTCCTTCCCCCATCCTGGAAGATCTGGAAGTAATAATTTGGTTGCCCTTGGTTGGAGACCCTTTAGTATTGGTTGTTTTTATGGTTGTTATTCTAGTGAGCAGCAAACAAGATCTGGGGATTGTACTGGTGCACCATTGGATACCTGCTTAGCCATGAGCCAGCCAGAAGTCTTCCAGCTTGTAAATCAGCCAAGTCGGAGCAGAGGATCAGCTCCGAACCCATATGTAAAAATGAAGGGTGAGATGGACTACGAACATGGAACATTATGGTGAGTATATAACAACTTATTTTCTTTTGTTTAGGATCCGAGGGAGAAGACAGATCTGAAGAAGGTTTTTTCTTAGATTTTCCTGAAGATGTACTAGAAGAGAGGGAAGCTCCAGATAATGCCTCCTTAAAAGAAGAGGGAAGAAACCCCTTAAGGATCAATTTATTTTTATGTTCAACCAGTGCTCTAGGGTTGAAAGCTTGGCAAATCCACACAGTTTTCCTGAAGGTGGAGTGGACCCAAACAGTATACAAAAAGTGTGTGGGCATCAGAGAATGGAATTTTATGCCCACATTTCTCATATTTTTTAAACCCAGCCAGATTTTTATCAGCCATATTGAAGAAAGGGTAAAAGAAGAAAACTGTTTTAGCTAACAGTCAATTTAAGAGAGGGGGAAAAAACTGTTTATTCAATAACAGATGATTTTTTTTTTTTTGGATAGCAGAAAGAGGAAAGAATGCCAACAATGGTATTAAGGAACTACAAACTGTAGAAAAAAAGGTATACTAGTGGTAGTATACAAGAGTACAACCACACTAAAAAGAGGAAAGTGAGCTTAGTGAAAGTAGAAATTAAGTTTTAAGTTTTAAGAAGAATTAGAAATGTATGTATTCCAGAATACAGATATAAATGAGAAATATTACTTTTATGAAAAAAACAATCACTTATCTGCTTGATATAAGCTGGAACCATGTCTTTCACTGTCAAGCAGCAAACTAGATCTGTGGTATTGGGATTGGTGCATTGTGGGTAAGGAAGTGGCTCTAGAGTTTCTGGTTTCCATCAGTTTTTGCAAACGACCGAGTGGGAACCGAGGGATCTAATCCGAACTCATAATTTGAGGATGGAATGAAAATTGACAACATCAGATTCAAACATTTTTTGTTTAAACTTAAAGAATTGAGTAATGCCATCATTTTTCAAACTTATAACAACTTGGTTTTGATCTGAGACTCAATTTTGACACTTTATTTTATGATCCACAGCTAATACTTTGCTTGCTATGTTACCAAAATCTGTTTTTCTTTTTTTTTTGTCTTTCCCTGTAGGTCCAGGGTTAGTGCAGAAATTTCGTCCTGATTTCAAAAGGAAGTTTGCTCATCTGTTTGAGGATGATACAATTGCTGAATACATTTATCACTGCAATGCACAAACACCTAGGTACGTCCACGTGTAGCCTTGTATATCCTTCATGATAATAAGCAGTACTGTACTGTTTCACTGAAATCCCAACATGTGGGGGGTAAAATTTATATAGGGGTTGTGTTGTCCGTCGATTTGCATAAAATTTTAAAAATGAAACTACTGTTGCTTTCCGTATTTGATTTTTTTGATAGAAAATTTTTAGATTTGCAAGTGAGTCAGTTAATGCTTGGGTAACTGAAGCCCCATACCAAGAAGGTATTTGCTTTGATATTTATTCCTTCAGTGGTATTAAGGTCATTTTGCTGAAATTGGATTGACATTTAGTGGGATCTGTAGCTAGCAATGAAATTATAGTTGGATTTAAGGATGATTTAGATCCCGAGGAGCCCCAAATTAGAGTTTTGCCTTTAGTTTGACAGTGCCATACACACTGATAGGCATGTTTAATTTCAGGGGAAAGGAATACATGATTAACAAGACAAGATAAGCATCACATTAAGTATTTTATTTGCAATTTAACTAATTTGACAGGTAAAAGTGGCCTTGACAGCAGCATTTTTTGGTAGAGGTATTGAATCCATAGCCATTCCAACAATCTCAGTGCACAGAGACTTAACATGATCAGCCAGTTCTCCAGCTGTGCAGGACATGGCAGGTAGAATCAACATTCTAACTTTGCACAGTCATACTAATTCCAGTAAGGAATGCCAGCAGTGACACATTACCCTGCTGAATAAATATCCTTAACCATTATTTTTAATTGGTACCTGTCGCTTGTTTCTCTTAGCTTGTATTTAAGCGCCATGTTTACGTGGTGCTGCTCTTCATGCAGCAGCGGTAGCAGTACCCTACATAGACACATAAGTCTAGAAGCTTAGTTTTTCCCTAAACAGCTGTCAGTGAATCCATTCCAATAGTTTCAGCTGCTCTAGGAAAAACTCAGTTGCACACTGAGCTGCATTGCCTTAGTGATCAACCTTGGCCTACCCAAAATATAGGTCCCTCTTGTAGTCTCGGTGCTATCAGCAGTGTCCTGTCAAATTAACCCATTCCCTTCCCTAATAAAACATGCGGTAAGAGCCTGCTATCATGAACAGGCAGTTTCCCATCATCTCACTGGCCAGCCTGGTAGACCTGGGCATCCTGAGGCAATGTAGCAATTCTCATGTATACCGACAACCACTTACTCCTGAAACAAACAAATACTTGTGAGAGATGTAGTTACACTGTGCAATTGGAGGCAAGACTTACATAAAGACAAATCAAATGCCAAAACAGGTTGTCAGCACACACACACTCTCTTCAAATACTAAATAAGGACATGACACACGAACCCACATATGCAGACGTACTCACTATCAAAAGATCAGAAGCAGAAACCACTTACACACATAGCTGTATAAAAAACAACCACAACACATACCACACACACCAGCATCTCAACAAATAAGCCTACATCCTAATGTATTGGTCATAGGTGACTCCATTCTGAGATACACGGATATTCCCCTCGCCAGGATGGATAAGGAGTGGGTTACAGTTAGTTGCCTGTCAGGTGCCAGGATCTGTCAAGTCACTCAAGTACTTAAGACACTCAACCACAGGTACGCATATGATTCTGTCATAGTCCATGTCGGAATGAATGACTTGAGACGTACCTCAATGACTTCTATGAAGAGAGACATGACTGAGCTGTAAGATTGTGTCACAGGCAGGTATAAGCCTAGCCTGAAGCAGCATTCTACCTTCTTCAAGGAAGATGCCACAATACAAACAAAAAAATGATTGACTTTAACAATTGGCTTAGCTATGGGTGTCAGTCCAGGTGGATCCAGTATCTGTTAGCCTGGGAAGACATGGCCAGCAGGCCATGCTGCTTTGGCAGAGATAGTCTGCACCTGTCTCCTCTAGGCTTTCTGGTATTGGCAAAGGCATTAGCCACCCCTATTGTGCCTTTTTTGAGGCAGTATCAAAGTAACCAACAAAATCTTGTCTAGATAAACTCAAGGTACCGCTGCTAAATGTTAGGAGTGTAAACAAGAAACTGCACTTCCTAGAAGCAATCCTCACTTTGGAAGATCCTGACACCTGTGCAGTCACTGAAACATGGTTCAAAAGTGCGGAAAGTACCTCAGCTATGCAGCGTTACCATGCCTTCCATACCTTCAGAAAACAAACTGAGCATTAAAGTACCAAAGGAGGAAGTGTGTCTGTCATCATTAAGAATAAGTCCACCTTGAGACTGGTCAAACAATATGACTGTCTTGGGGTACTTCATGTCCAATTAACTACAGGCAAAGCCCCCTTCCACATCATAGCTAGCTAGGTCCCCCACCATGAAACAGGAAAAGCATACCACATACTTGGACTTACTGGAGATACTTGCCATACAGCCCAACACCTTACTCATGGCTGATTTTTAAGTATACTACCATCGACTGGGAAACATACATGACCACAAACAAGCTGGCTCTGAGGTTCTTGGACTTTTGTTAATGCAAATACTCTGGAACAACTAGTCAGCACACCCACAAGAGGCTCAGATGTCCTGGACTTAGTACTCACTAACATGGAACAACATTGCCCCCCCCCCACCCCCCATGTGATGTCCTCCCTGGTAAGATTGGACCATAAATCAGTCCCATTCAGTGCAATTATAAAACCAGATGCCCTACCAAGCTCAAAAATACTTAAGAATTCTTCAGTGACAAACTGTCTCCTCCTAAGTGATGGTATAAGAAGTTTCAAAGCCCCATTGAATGCAGATAACGTGGACTCCTATGCAGAGTTGTACACCAATGCCCTGCATAACCACCAAAGCAGTTGTATAGAAACAGCTGTAAGTGAACGGATTAAATTCAGGTCTTGACGAAAAAACAAGCCAACCTGGTGGACCCCTAGTGTAAGCAGACTATACAAAAAGAGAAAGAACCTAATGCCCAACAACATGAGGAAACTGGCTCAGCAGAGGAAGAAATCCCTCTCTAGCATAAACAAACACATTTGAGATCTTGTAAAGTCTTCCAAAGCTAATTCTAAAGCAAAAATAACTTTCCTAGCTAAGGATAATCACAGGGCATTCTTTAACTACACCCAAAATCTGAAAGGGAACGTGTTGTGGATGGCACCACCCATACTCAAACAGAAGTAATAGCCAACCTGCCAGTTGACAGATTTTGAGCAGACTTCACCCCCTGTCCCCTCCAGTCATCCCCCAAAGTATGCCTGCCACCATTCCTCAGCCTATTATTTCAAGAGAGTAGGTCATCTCTGTGCTCTCCAAGGCTAACAACTTTGCATCAGTGGGACCAGACGATATCCCAGGTTGCCCCTTTTAAACAGCTTAAAATATGATGTAGTAGACCTACTTGGATCCCTGTTTAACCACAACCTGTGAACTGGCTATGTTCTGGCAGAATGGAAGACGGCAACATTAATCTTTCTGCACAAAGAGGGATTATCAACCGACCTTGGGAATTATAGGCTCCTAAGCTTGACTAGCGTCATCTGCAAGGCCATGGCAAGAATCATTATGGACCTTATGAACAAGGACATAGGTAATCTTCATACTCTGGACCCAACCCAGTTTGGATTCGTTAAAGGTTGATTATGCCTGTTAAACATGATTGACTTCTTCAAGAAAGTCATCAAAGCCCCGGAAGAGGGAAAGACGGTGCATACCTCTTATCTTGACCTAGCCAAGGTATTTGACAGAATCCCCCACTCAGGTATTATAGAGAAACTGTTCCAATTGGGAATTAGCTGATGTTCTTTGTGTTTCACTGTTGCAGTCATTACATTTGGGTAATCTGCTGGCAGGTTGCCCTCAGTCAGTCTGAATAACAAAGTCTTGGGTCCTGCGTCGGTTGCTGTCTCCTCTTCCATGACGTCAGGTCGTCAGGGGTATAAAACATGCAGCCGATGCTGTTTTAATCAGTCTTTCTTGCCGCGCGGTGCTCGAAGCAGAAGGAGTTCACAAGTGCCGGTCGGCTGACTCCTGAAATTTCCGTTTTCGAGTTTCAGAACCGAAGTCTTGAAACTAAAGTAAGTACCCCATTGGGGAAACTTTTTCTTGCTCCTTACCAATGTCAGTAAAAGTTAATAATTGTGTTACTTGTGGGAAGCAAATACCTCATAAGGATTTTCATTTGTACTGTATTCCTTGCCTAGGCCCTGATCACAACGTGCCTTGCTATCGGTTTTGTGCTAAATTTAACCAACGCACTATTAAGCGTCGGTATATTTTTGCTTCTAAATATTTTGGTTCAAGATTTAACTACCCTGAAATGTCGTCAGTTAGCAATCCGCCTACCGGAGTTCACAAAAAAACGCAAGGAAAAAGACAGAGACAGACCGTCGAGGTCCAAAACCGACGACGAAGCTTCTCCTAAGCCAGTCGCCGGTTCACCAGTACTCAGTGAGGTGCTTTCGCAGCCCCTGATACCCGCTACTTTTGAGTCATAGGCCTCTACCAAGACCCATTCATATGCCGCACGATTCGCAAAGTATTGAACCCGTGGATGTCTCTCTCTTGGATGGGTCCGGAGTCGCTGAGCAAGCACCGGCTTCTGAGGGTGTTTTCAGGCCTCAACATTTTTATATTAAACAGACGCCATCAGCAAAAACAAGGTCAAAATCAACTTCTATGTGTAAAAAAATGATGCATGAGCCACGTGCTCAGTCCCCTATGCCTAAAAAACAAATGATCAAAATGGCTGAGGATTTAATTACTTTGATCAGGGGTTCCCAACCCCCCCCCCTACTAAGAGGCCTAGGCAAGGCACTGATTATGATTCTTCAGATCAGGTTTCCATTTCTTCTGATTCCTCTTCTGATCAGGAATTTTCTATTCTACCTTATGAGGACTCTGATGCAGAGGAGTCCATCCCATCTGCATCACCTCCTGAGGATTATTCTTTTGGAGAGACTTTGCATACTTTAAGGGAACATTTTCACTGGGAGAGTCAGGACTTCTCTGAATCCAAAAAGAGGCTTAGGGATTTCCTCCTTCTTCTTCCTCAGAATAGGCCTTTGGCAATACCTCCTGTATTAGACATTCTTGATGTGTTCTCGGAGTCAAGCATGGCTCCTGATTCCCTGTCTCTGGCTCCTAGTAAGCCAGACAGATATTACAGGGTTCATGACTCCCACAAATTTCTTTTCAAAAATCCTGCTGCTGATTCTGAGACTATTTCTCAGGGTCCCAGGGGTGTTAAGGCTTCTACAGCCAACAGTACTACCCCTTCTGATAGAGATTCCAGGGCGCTGGATAGATGGGATAAGAAGGTTTATACGTCTGCAGCCTTGGCAATCAGGGCTTTAAACTGCCAGTTTCATATGCTTAAATATCAACAGCATGTTATGGGCTTACTGAAACAGAAAATGATGTTGATTTCTGATTGTGTGGAAAATAAAGAGTTACGGGATTTATTGCATGCAGCAGAACAGGTTGGAAAGCATACTTTGCAATTTGGTTTTGATTCTTTGGAGGCCTCTTGTAGGGCCGCTGTTACTGGATCTGTGATAAGAAGGAATGCCTGGCTCAAGGAGCAAAATCTGCCTGATCATGTTAAAGCTAAATTGCTGGATGCCCCTTTGCAGCATGATACTTTGTTTGGTAATAAGGCAGAAAAAGTTTTAAAGAAAATGGAAGACCAAGCTAAATCTATGCAAACTGTAAAAGACTTGGAACCAATAAGTCCAGAAACACGGAAACTGTGCACCAACTGATAAAAGAGCACGCTTTATTGAGTACGACCACAAATTGTTAACGCTTTACAAAACACAGTGCGTTTTCGTCCACATCACCACATAAGACTTCATCAGACAATTAATTCATCAAAAACTGCTCATTAAATAACCTAATCAAGTTTAAAACAGCCAATAGAAATACATTACATCCTGTCTACACCAGAAAGGAAAGGCTCATTCAATGCAAAATATGACTCATGTTAAAACATTAAAAACCAATCATACATACTTACTAAAATCATTATAAAATCTACTATGTATGCATATAGCCATATTGTGTTACATAAATACATTTCAATAAATAATCCTAGATAAAAATCCAAATATATTAGAAAATAAGTTATTCATTAAAAACCAAATCTGTTAGGGTTTGAATAGCACCATCTGCTGTTCTTAAATAATCATTACCAAATAAAAGCTATATTCTAGCTGCTCTCAGTTTTAACACTGAGGTAAGTGAAATGTGCTCATTTAAGCCAGGGGAACTTGTGGCATCTAACAGTATTTGCCACCATAACTCTTTAAATTCTAGCCATTCTTCCCAGAGACCACCTCTCATTTCCTTCTTAACCTGCTCAAGTACAAAAAAAGAAAACTTTGAGTCCTCACATATTCTTGTGTGCTTGTATAGAGCATTTGTTTCTTTTTTCTTTAGAATCTCATAAGTGTGCTCATAAATTCTTTTTTTCAACACTCTTTCTGTCTTACCGACATAATAAGAGTTACATTGTAAACACGTTGCCATATACACCACTCCCTTCACAATTGTGGTGTCCTGTACTATTAATATTAATATCCCTAGCTAATAATAACATATCACTTTTATTACTAACATATTGGCACTGATTGCAGTGTCCACATTGAAAAGTTCCATTGATTTTATTAAATATAGCAGCCTTATTTGGGATATTGTTGCTGTCATTCATCTTATTGTTTTCAAGTAACTTCTTGATGCTTCTAGCGTTCTTGTATACTATTTTGGGAGTATCTTTTTTGATATTCAAAATATCAGAAAAAGAAATAAATTTATCCCATTCCCTTCGAAAAATCTCTTTCACTTTAAGGTTAAATAAATTAAATTCAATAACCAGTGCCGATTTATAATGAAGCTCTCCTGTATTGTTATTTTTATTAATATCAACCAAAATTTCAGCCTCATTAGTAGGGTTGATGTTATTTGTCACTGTACCCTTTATTGGTTTGTATTTAGTTGATCTATTCTGCTGTACCTCCTTTCTTATGTTTGTAATAAATTCTAATGGGTAGCCTCTTGCAGAAAACATCCCCTCCAAAGTATTGCATTCCTTGACATAATCTTCATTCTTACTCGTCATGCGACACCCCCTCACAAATTGTCCCTTGACAATATTCTTTTTACAATGTGGGGGGTGTGCGCTTGTGAAATGCAAAAAGGAATTGCAAAAAGTGTTTTTCCTGAAAACCTTAGTTTCTAGATCTGTGTTGTCCATGTTTTTGTACACTTCAACATCCAAATATTGTAGCCTATCAGTGGAAATAGTGTGCGTGAACTTTAAAAAGCTCGTAGTATGTTGAATATAGTTAAGAAATTCAGTTAGTTTCCCACTACCTCCTGTCCAAAAAATCACAATGTCGTCCAAATATCGCCTATAAAGCGACCAGTATTGTTTGTATACTGAATTCAGCACAAAGTTTAATTCCCACGCTGCTAACACAATATTGGCGTATGTGGGTGTGCACGCCGCACCCATAGCTACGCCTCTTATTTGCTGGTAATATTCTCCATTAAATAGAATATAGTTGTGCTTGAGAACAATATCTACTAATTCCACTATTGCTACTTTTTCTAGGTGTGTGAGTGTTTTATCCAAGAAAACCATATCTTCAAACAATCTCATCCCCTCTTGATGGGGTATACATGTAAATAGATCAATAACATCTATTGTGACAAACATAAGATCCTTAGTCAGCAAATCAGGGGTAATATTCCTCAGCAAATCCCATGAATCTTTCAATATATATTTGTTTGTATTACAGATGTGTTTTGTCATTGAATCTACGTATTTAGCCAGAGGGAGTGTCTTTGAACCATCAGCTGCTACTATTGGTCTTAATGGAGGGTCACTTACATTTTTGTGTACCTTCGGTATACCAAAGATTATAGGTATCTTTGGTTTGGGTACAGAAAGAAATTTATGTAATTTATAATCAATAGTGCCCTCCATCACCATATTGTCAAGTGTAGAATCAATTTTATAGTATGCCAGGTTCACCTCATTTGATGATACTATTCTATATTTACTTTCATCTCCAAGTATACTATTCATTTTGCCTTCATAAATTATATTATCCATTATAACAACCCCCCCCCTCCCTTATCTGGCTTCATAATTCTTATTTGGTTGTTATACCTTAGGTCATTCAAAGTTTCAAATTCTTTCTCAGAAAGGTTGTATTCCTTGGTATTATATTTAAATTCCTTTCTAATTTTCTTTTCTAAAACTATGTCCAGATTCTTAATCTGTGGGTGGTAAGCGGGGTTGTATATACTACTCCTTGTAAAGGCAGAATGTTGAAAATCAAACTCCGATGTCCTTGAAGGTAATGTAACTTGCAAATTGACCTTCCTACTAAAAATTGGTCCTTTCCTGTGTCCAACAGAATCACTCAGGGCAAACCCAGGCACTCAAAAGGCTGCAGATATCAATCACAGGGATCTTACAGGTCGAAGCAATGGGGTGCCTCCACCTCCAAATCTGGAGGTAACAAAGCACAACCCTACAGTAAGCAGTCTCAATGACTTCCCTCTACCATCTCCAAGAACTTATCTTTTGGCAGCCCCTTTGGGGGGAAAACTAGCACTTCATGCTCAAAATTGGCAGTTAATTACCCAGGACAAGTGGGTATTAAACATAGTATCCCAGGGGTACAGATTTCATTTCCATACTTTGCCAATTCGAAACGGATGTCCGGATCTGCCACAAAACCAGTGGGCAGAGGCCCAGAAAATCATGTCCCTCATGGATATGGGGGCTATTCAACCGGTACCAGGAAAGGAAAAAGGACAAGGATTTTATTCCAGACTTTTCCTGGTACCCAGAAAAGACAATTCATGGCATCCAATACTGGACTTATTGATTCTGAACACGTTCCTGGACATTCCAAAATTCAAACCGCTGACTTTACAACAGCTACTGCCTATGCAAGGCAAGAATGCTTGGTTAGTAACTCTAGACTTAAAAGAGGCATACCTACATATCCCAATAAGGGAATATTGCAGAAGATACCTCTGCTTCAAAGCAGCTTTTTTGCATTACCAGTTTTCTGCACTGCCCTTTGGCTTATCTACTGCGCCCAGGGTCTTTACAAAGTGCCTGGTACCAGTAATTGCATTCTGCAGACAAAGAAATATTCAAATTTATCCTTATCTGGATGATTGTCTCATTCAGGCAGAGGACAGGGACACTCTTCTTCAACATCTGTCGTTTGTAAAAAGGCTTCTAGCATGCCTAGTGTACACCATAAATGAAAAGAAATCACAACTGGTACCTTCTCAAATAATTACATTCCTGTGTGCAAGCTTGAATACAACTGCCCAGATGGCATACCTCACGCCAGACAAACAAATGCAATTGACAGTATACTTCAAACAAATGGCAACAAAAACCCAGTTATCTGCAAGACAAATTCTGCAGGTTTTGGGGTTCATGGCATCCTGCATTCTACTAATTCCTTATGCGAGACTGTATATGAGGAAACTTCAATGGTACCTAAAAAGTTTATGGAGTCAATATTGTCACAGCTTGGAAACTATGATTCCTCTCATCCCCTGCCTACAACAGGAGTTTCTTTGGTGGGCAGAGGCATATCACCAAAACAAGGGACTTGTCATTCACTCTACCTCCTGCCACCCAAACCCTAACTACAGACGCATCAGACTATGCTTGGGTGGCCCACCTGCCAGGGAGATGCATTCAGGGCAAATGGAGCCCAAACCAAATGCATCTGCATATCAACCAAAAAGAAATGCTAGCTGTTCAGAATACCCCGACAGCCTTCAAGGACTTACTTCATCCAGGACAACTACTGATAAAGACAGACAACACCACAGTTATGTGGTACATAAACAAGCAGAGGGGGTACCCATTCCTCCCCCCTTTGCAGACTAGCCATGGAACTTGTGGAACACAGCCTTGACTTACCAAATACATCTTAAAGCTCAATTCTTGCCAGGAAAGCAAAATACTCTGGCAGACGACCTAAGCAGAAATCTTATGGACCCACACGAATGGAAACTGGATCCACAAATCTTCAGCTTGTTAACACAGAAATGGGGAAGCCCAGATATAGTTTTGAGAAGAGGCAAATAGATCTATCAGTTGGACAAATTCTGCATAGTTTTGAGAAGAGGCAAATAGATCTATCAGTTGGACAAATTCTGCACAAGAACTTATCACAAAAAAGGATGGAAAGTGGATGTTCTATCCTTCAGCTGGAAAAACCTATCAGTCTATGCCTTTTCCCCTCTGCCTGTACTCTCCAAGGTCTTACTAAAAGTCAGACAGGAAAAAACAAAACTGATTCTAATTGCTCCGGACTGGCCTCTCCAACACTGGTACCCGCTTCTAAGGAATATGTCACACCTTCCTCCATGGTACTTGCCTCAAACACCTCATCTACTGTCTCAGCAGAACTATCAAATTCTGCATACTCGACTCCAAACTCTGAATCTTGCAGCATGGCTAATCAACTAATTATTCAAACCACATCTCTCCGTAAACCTGTAATGGATGTCATTTTGGAAGCCAGAAGGCCTAGTACTAGAAAATCTTATGCTGATAAATGGAAGAGATTCTCTGCTTGGAACCAAGCACAAGGAATAGACACAGCAAAGCCCAATAGTCCTCAGATTTTACAATACTTAACTGAGATGCTTGACAAGGGCCTATCTTTTTCTTCAATAGAAATCCATGCCTCTGCCATCTCAGCTCATTACAACACAGAGCCTCTTCTCTTTTCTCATCCACTGCTAAAGCAGCATCTCAGAGGGGCCAAAAATTTAAGGCCTCCCAGGAGAGCACAAACTCCTGCATAGGATCTCAGTTTTGTGCTGGAAAAACTCACCCTGCCTCCTTTTGAACCAGCAGCTACTGTGGATATAAAATTTCTATCTTGGAAGACAGCTTTTCTTTTGGCTGTCACTTCAGCTAGAAGGGTTTCAGAGCTACAGGCTCTCATGACAGTGGAGCCTTTCATTATATTTTACCCGGACAGGGTGGCTCTCAGGACCAATCCTTCTTTTATGCCTAAGGTGGTATCCAGTGTGGCTCTGAACCAGACCATTCACCTACCAACTTTTTTCCCAAATCCGCAGAACAAGGGGGAGAGGATTCTGCATTCATTGGATGTGCACATACAACTAAGATTCTTCTTAAACAGGACAAAATCTCTAAGAAATTCTGAGCAACTACTGGTAGCATTTGCTGCAGGATCAGAGGGGAAGGCTATAACAAAGCAGACTATTTCTAAATGGATAAGCCAATGCATTCGTTTCTGCTGTTTGCACCCTGGTAAACCTGTGCCCAAGGGGATCAGATCCCATTCCACCAGGGCTGCCTCTACTTCAGCAGCTTTTCTCAGAGGGGTCCCAACCAAAGACATTCTAGAAGCTGCTACTTTGAGCTCTGTTCATACGTTCACAAAGCATTACCATTTACCTCTCTTCTCTAAATCCAGGGCAGGCTTTGCCACTGCAGTCCTGCAGGGCCTTATAGCTGCTCCTAATGCTGTTTAGTTCCATCCTCACATCCATAGCTTTGGGATTCCACCCAAATGCAATGACTGCAACAGTGAAACACGAAGAACATAGTACAGTTGTGTACACTTACCGTAAATGTAGATGTTAGAGTGTATTCACTGTTGCAGTCCAGGTTTCCCACCCGCCATCCCCCATTCTATACCTTTTCTTTCCTTCACTGTACTCAAAAGCCTTTGTGGTGTATTTGCTTTTAGTTGAAGGTACATTTTATGTTTCTAAGGTGCATTTATATATTTACAGTTTATTGATATATGTTTGCTCCCCATTTAGGGGGCACCTGACATATGGGGCAAGAAAAACTGATTAAAATGGTGTCGGCTGCATGTTTTATAACCCTAATGACCTGATGTCATGGAAGAGGAGACAGCAACTGATGCAGGACCCAAGACTTTGTTATTCAGGCCGACTGGGGGCAACCTGCCAGCAGATTTCCCAAATGTAATGACTGCAACAGTGAATACACTCGAACGTCTACATTTATGGTAAGTGTACACAACTGTACTTTACATTACCAGATGGGTAGCCAACTGGTTCACCAACAGGGCACATACTGTCAAAGTGGGTGACTTCCCCCTCTGGCAAAAGACCAGTCACCAGTGGCGTACCACAGGGTTTTTTTCTGGCCCCTTTACTGTTTGGAATTTATTTTTCAGAAGTCCAGGCAAACTTGGATGGCCTGTTGCTGACCAAGTTTGTTGACGATTGCAAATTGGGAGCAATCCGTGAGTCCCCCAACAATATTAATATACTGCAGACTGAGTTAAGGCAGACAAATGATTGGTGCCAAAGCCACAGATTTAAGCTAAAATGCATTATTATTCCCTTTGGGAAAGCTGACATCCCTGCTAATTACATTATAGACTGCACTCCCCAAGTGTAGACCCTTTGGTATGTGATCTGGTTACTCAGGTTGATGGCAATCTGAACTTTGGCCACCACATATTCACAGTAGTAAGGAAATCCTTCTATGTGGCACATTAAGTAAAGGCATCACATCTAGACCTGAGGATGTTATAATTCCATTATATTCAGCCTTCATCAGCCTAATAATTGAGTACAATGCTGCCTTTTGCATGTATCTCACTAGACACCTGCAACAGTTGGAGAGACCGCAGTGGTTTCTCACCAAGAAATTATGGGGTACACAAAACAAGTCTTATGCGGAAAGACTGAAAACCCTGTCACTGTATTCTGTCTTCTACATGTTGCAAAGGGGTGACCTGTGCCTTGCTTACAGGGCAGTCTCTGACCCGACCCTGATGGAAATGCTGCATATTCGTAAATCAAACTGCAGGAGGCTCACTTGCTCTAGGGATGTTATTCTAGCCTCTGACATGAATAGGTCATGCTGGAGAGAGAGATATATCTTCACACAGACTGACACACGCTTCCAATTCACATGAAATAGAGCCCCTCCCTGACCCTCTTCAAGCACAGCCTAGATCAATGGATGGGTGACTGCATATTCACTCGTGGGATGGTGCCCAAGTCCCTACTGGACAGAGGAAATTGGTATTAACTACTATAGACCCTTTCACTCGCTGAACCACCGACAGTTAGGGCAAATTGGGATAAATATGGCTAGGCTTATAAGGGCTCTAGGGCCATTAGCCTACTAACTTCCTATGAACGTATATACAAACATACCATCTTTCACAATAGCAGCTATAATTACCCTGGCATTCTCTATCTGTCCCTGTGAACCTCCTTGTTCCTTTCTATCTCCACAGCAGCTGTAGGTAAAGGGAGATCAGAATAAAAATGTGTATTGTACCATGCATTGACGGTGTATATGGAGGAATAAATTATGTTGTACTTAGAGCCACCTTCATAATACAACTTCAACCTCGCATCAGTGAAGGATGTCAGGCTTTCAGTGACTTAAGTTAGTGTAATGGTGATGGAGTTGATGTTCTTTGTCTTTCACTGTTGCAGTCATCACACTTGGGTTATCTGCCTGCAGGTAGCTCTCAGTCGGCCTGAATAAAAAAGTCTTGGGATTTCTGCAGCAGATGCTGTCGCTTCTTCCATGACTCAGGTCATCAGGGGTATAAAACATGCAGCCGACGCCATTACATCAGCTTTTCTTGCCGAGCAGAGTCCAAAGCAGAAGCAGTTCGCAAGTGCTGGTCGGCTGCCTCCTGAAATTTTCGAGATTCAGACATGAAGTCTTCTAAAAGATAAGTACCCTGTTGGGGATCCATTTTTCTTGCTCTAACCGATGTCAGAAAAAATTAATAATTGTTTTGCCTGTGGAAAGCAAATACCTCACAGAGATTTTCATTCTTACTGAGTCACCTGTTTAGGCCCAGACCACGACGTTACTCGCTGCAGTTTTGTGCCTTGTTCAATGCCCGAACTATTCATCGTCAGGCTATTTTTGTCGCTAAATTCTTTCTCCGTCGTTCTCCATATTCCAAAATGGCTTCGATAAGCCATCCGACTACAGATCTTCCGAACAAATGTAAGGATAAAGACAGAGACAGACCACATAGCTCCAAAACTGCCAATGACGCTTCCATTAAGCTAGTCGCTAGTCCACCGGTACTCAGTGAGGCGCTTTTATAGCACCTGATACCCGCTTCTACAGATTCGCAGGCCTCTACTGAGACCCATTCGGAGTCCGGTATGCCGTGAGATGCTTCTTCGACTATGGAACCTGTGGATCTCTCTACCTTGGATGGGTCTGGAGCCGCTGTGCACTGGCTTCTGAGGGTGTATTCAGGTCTTCCAATATTCTTATTAAACCAATGACTTTGTTTCAAACCAAAAATACTGAATTTCTCAGGCCCAGAGTTTGCACTACACCTAGGAAACAGACGACCAAAGCGCATTCTCAGGCCCACATGCCACAGAAGCAAATGCTTAGAGTGGCTGACGATCTTATTACTTTAATTAGGGGAAGCCAGCCTTCCCCCTCAAAAAGACCAAGAACGGATTTTCCTTCTGATTCTTCAGATCATGAGTCCGATGACTCTGACCCTTCTGATTACCAGGGCTTAGCTTTATGTACCTATGAGGATTCTGATGCAGAGGACTCCATTCCCTCTGCTTCCCCACCAGAAGATTTTTCTTGTGGTGAAACCCTGCATACCCTTAGAGAGCATTTCCGCTGGGAGTGCCAGGACTACCCACAGTCCAAAAAGAGGGAATTTTTAAACTTGCCTCAGCACAGGCCTGTAGCTATCCCTCCTGTTCTGGAAATTGTAGCTGATGTCTTCATGGAATCCAGCCTTACCCCTGATACTTTGCCTCCAGCTTCCAGGAAACCTGACAGGTACTACAGAGTACCCTTACTCCCACAAATTCCTCTTTAAGAATCCTGCTGTGGATCCAGAGACTATTTCCCAGGGACCTAAAGGCAGTAAGGCTACAACAGCCAAAAACCCTACCCCTTCGGACAGGGATTCTAGGGCTTTAGATAGATGGGGTAAGAAGGTATACACCTCTGCTACTCTTGCCATCAGGGCTTTAAATTGCCAGTGTCATATGTTAAAGTATCAGCAACTTATTATGGAGCTAATTAAACAGAAACTTATGTTGATTCCTGATTGTGCAGAACATAAAGATTTACAAGAGTTAATGCATTCTGCTAACCAAGTTGGAAAACATACTTTGCAATGTGGTTTTGATGCCTTAGAAGCATCTTGCAGGGCTGCTGTCACTGGGTCTGTTTTTAGAAGGCATGCTTGGCTTAAGGAACAAATCTTATCTTACCAGACCATGTCAAAGCAAAATTACTAGATGCTCCATTAAACTAAGAACGTCTGTTTGGCACTAAAGCAGAAGTCCTCAAAAAGATGGAGAAAAAAAGCTAAATCTATGCAAACTGTTAAAGATTTCCTACAGGTACAGCCACCTAGATTCAGTAGACATTGAACTTCTAAAAACTGGTCTTTTCCAGGACGATTCGAGGACGATTTACTCTTCCCAGTGTGTATGACAGGCTGTGGTGCTTCACCTTCGTTTGGATTAGTTACGATTTATTTGTTCAGATGTTGTGGCCAGTTTGATCATTCCTTGCTGAAGTGGACTGGGGAGGGGACTATGGAATAAAGAGCTAATGTTAGTTTTGAGTGAAATTAGGTCGGCGGTCCCACCTTATGAATTGAATAGGTGAAATATAAACTTCAAACAACCCGAGCACGCAATTTGGCATTTTGGGACTTGTATTGGGACTGTCTGTTTTTATTTATTGCTCAGGCTAGATGAAAAGTCCGGTGTTATTGTGGATGCATATGAACAAATAGGCTGGGATTCACAGACATTTGAGCAGTGAGATTGCGAGGATTATTGAAACGAAGATTATGCATTAGTTTGGGACCTATAATGCTTAAATAAATAATTTTTTGCTTGACTCTGCAGTTGATTTTTGTAATATTGTTCAATATTACCGAATTTTTTGTAATTGATTAACTCTTCAGTTAGTGTCTCATTTGGAATGTTAAGTTGGGGTGTTTGGGGTATGATGATGCACATTTCAGTGAAAGTGTCTTTGAGTGAATAGTTCCTTCCAATATATAATACTGTTTGGGGCATTTTACTTCCATATGGGAGTAAACCTCATTAAGGATATAGTACAGTCTAGATACAGCTACCAAACTTGGGTACTATTTAAAGAAGGTTGAGGAGTTCATTAAGGGATTAGAATATCCCACCCTAGTGAACCTAAACATTTAAATCCATGTCATTTTAGACATGACATCATATGGTATTTTAGGTATTGTGAATAGATTGTCTGCTTTATAGATCGTTTTTATTTTTATTTTTTCCACCATAGCTCTAACATACGGTAATTTTTTGGGGCCAGTTGGGCCTCATCTATTTTGTGACCACTGTCTGCTGTTTTTTGTGTGACTTTTTGGTTATAATTTTGAATCTCAATCCCTGGGTTTTACTTGAAGTGTTGGTGTGTGTGGCTGGTGCCTCATTTTCCTTTTTGTGTTGTGTCGTTCCCACATTCATTTGTTAAGAGGAGATATTTGTGATATTGCTGTACAAGTTAGGAGCTTATTGTCATGGATCTGAATAACATATCGCAGGGCCTTTGTGCTGATCGTGATGATATTGAAGTATTTGGTTTGAAATCAAAAAGTGATGGCACAATTCATGAAGGCCACTTTGATCCAGCTGACGGCTGCAACTTGCTATTCAGCAAATTGGGCAAAAATATGAAAATTTTGCACACTAATATTTGGCACTTAAACCTGTTTAAGGCATATCAGAACAGAAATATTACGCCGAGGGGGCTGAGAGTTTAAGTCCAGCCATTGGTGGGTAAACTTGATGACATTCTTGTCAGAGTGTGGAATATGGCACAGCAAAAGGCATCAATGGCCTTTGTTAATATATTGACATCTTATTATGAGAGGAATATAGAAGACAATATGAGTGATGTTAAACGACTATGTGAGGAGGTGAAGGATTCTGAGAGACAGTCATACTATACTGATAACCTGAGTAGACTTTCCAGGGAGCTTTTAGCCTTTGAGAACCAGATAAAAGACAAAAAGTTGCGGAAATTTAACAAGGATGTGGAAGATTATGATAGGGCAGGCCCTTTGAGTCCCAGAAGAGTGTTAGATTTTCTGAGGGTAATAAATATGGGATGAATACTCGCAGGAAGAGGCCTTGCTCCATTCTTAAAAAATCAGGACAGGGTTTTAGTACTTCAGGAGATGAGTCCTCGGCTACTGATATGGAAAGCATATATGTTAGTGACTCCCTGTAATCAAAAAAGGGGCGAGTTCAAGATCACCCTTTAGGGGTAGGACACATGGGGGGGGCACAAGCACAAGGGTAGACACAATACAAAACATATTACAATCAATGGTGAAGTAAACAATGAATGTTATAATGTGCATAACATCTCAAAGTATATTTTGTCTACTGATCAGACACAATTACTTAATAAAGGGTTAAATTACATACCCAGTTTCTTTGTGGATGAAAACAATTTTGTTACTGATATTATAGCATTTTGCAGAAAATTGAATTTAAAACTATTTTTTTGGTTCACAGGAGATTTCTCAAAGATCCACTGGATTCTGTTTTCACAAGTCTAATTTTATCCCTCCTATGAGCAAACACGTGGCCATTTTCCAGCAAGCAGTTCTCAAAGATATACATTTTAAATTATGTTCTTTTCAGGTGTTGGGACATATCTTTCTGAAGATGAACAACAAGCACTCAAGGAGCTTCAAGACAACACTAATATTACCATCCTATTGGCAGATAAGGGTGGGACAGTTGTGATCATGGATTCCAGTTATTACTGGGCCGAGGGAAATAGGCAACTCACTAACCCTCAGCATTATATGAACATGCTGAATGACCCCACCCCTAATTTCAAACAAGAAATTGATTTATTTTTTGAAAAAGCGGTAGATGAAGGTATAATTAGTGAAATGGTCAGACAACACGTTACGGTACAAGAGCCTGGCAAGCAGTATTTGTACCTGTTGCCAAAAATTCATAAAGATCTGAAACAGCCTCCTGGAAGACCTATTGTGTCAGGCATTGAGTCTCTTACGGATCCTCTCTCAAGGTTTCTGACCCAATACTTACAACCTTTACTGCCATATATTAGGACCAGAATTAAAGATACTACTGAATTTTTGCAGATAGTGTCTGAATCACAATTGGAGCCCATTTGGTTGATGTGTACCCTAGATGTTGCCTTTATGTACCAGTACCCCCATTGGGTGGGTTTGTAAGTCTTAGAATATTGGTTGAATAGGGTAGAACTGTATACTCTGGGATTTGACACATTACTTGTAGGCTTGGCGGAACACGTCCTAACCAAAATTGTCTTCTATTTCAAAGGAGAATGTTATTGGCAAACCCCAAGGTACAGCTATGGGGGCATCTTTTGCCCCCATATATGCAGATTTATTTATGGGCTTCATAGAGGAACAAATCATTTAGAATGATTCCCATAACCTTTTTCTGCCAGAAATCGACATATGGAGACAATTGTTGGCTGGTATGGCGAGGGGACATTGACTATCTTATGGAATTTATTGAATATATCAATAAGAATAAGTGGGGTATAGAATTTACTGTCACATATAGTAGGGAGGAAATAAATTATCTAGATGTAAGGACCTTGCGATTACCAGATCACACATTATGTTCTTTAGTATACAGGAAGTATCCACAATACAGTAACTTGCTGTATGCGTCCAGCCTCCATCCAAGCCATACCATCAGAAACTTCCCAAAATCTCAATTCTTGAGAATTAGAAGAATCTGTTCAACTGATGAAGATTTTAACATATCTAAACAAGATCTTACTTGCAAAGTTTTGGGTAGGGGATATAGACAGAGGGATGTGATTGGAGCAAAATCTGATTTATTACAATATAAACCCAAACAGCATTGGGATGGGTCAGACACTATTAGACTGGTCACTGCATATAGCAAAAATGTTAGTTTATTAAGGAATGTGGTTCAGAAACGCTGGAATATTCTTGCATCTAATGATGAATTGGGTTCTATGTTACCTGAGAGATGCTAATTTTCCTTTTGCAAAGGGAAAACTTTGGGCTCCTACTTTGCTCATTATAAAAAACATTAATAAGGGTGATCAGGTGGGCCATCAACTTAAAATAACAGGAGACAGGCTTGTTGGATCTTATCCTTGTTGACACTGCATTTTCTGTAAATACATGCACAAGACAAAACAGTTTACTGGCAGAAATATGAGTCAGTTCTTTGATATACATTTTTATGCCAATTGTGGGTCAGATTGGGTGATATATATGGCCAGTTGCACCTGCTCTGCCTTTTATGTGGGGCAGACCTCAAGATCATTGCATTGTCAAGCTAGGGGGGGGGTTGCACCTGGCCTCAATGATAAAATGTGTTTTAATAAAATAGACTTTCTATCTTATTCTTCTTTGTGGGGAAGTGATGTCACAGGAAATGACTGGGTACTGATTGTATTTAAAGCAATGGATTTCTAGTATGGATATCACTGATGAAGGCTATAGGCCGAAACCAGTCTGGAATATGATACCATAATAAATTTTGTAGTTCTTTCACGTCCTTGTGGTGCTGGCCGTTCTTTTGGATTACTTGAAGTTTGTTTGGCCGTTTGCATCAGCCGTACCTGCTAGTTATTATGTGGGAGTGACTTTTCCAGTCTCTCCCAGACGTTCTCAGTCCAAACCCAGGGGCAGCAGACCACCAAGACTATAGTCTCAGGGTATGCACAGATCTAAACAATGGAGTGCTCCCACCTCAAAAACAGGGAGTAGTAAGCTGCCATCCTATGGTAAAATTGCACAATGACTTGGCCTTAATTCTTCCAAGCCTTGGCCAAGTACTTGCACCCTTAGAAGGAAAACTTGCCCTGGATGCAAAAAGCTGGGAGTACATTACCCAGGACAGATGGGTCTTGAACATTGTATCCCAGGGATATAGATTCTACTTCCACTCACTGCCAACCCCAAGCAGATGGCCAGACCTCCCCCCAAACCAGTGATCAGAGGCCCAAAAGCAAGTACTTTCTCTTCTCAGTATCAAGGCTATTCAGCCTGTCCCAGCAGAGCAAAGGAGACAAAGTTTTTATTCCAGACTGTTTCTGGTACCCAGAAAAGAAAACTCTTGGTGCCCTGTCCTGAATCGGTCTATTCTCAACACCTTCCTGGTGGTTCCAAGATTCAAAATGCTTACTCTGCAACAGCTGCTTCCTATGCTAGCCAGTGACTCCTGGTGACCACCCTAGACTTAAAAGAAGATTATTTGCACATCCCCATAAGGGAATCTTGCAGGAAATATCTATTTTTCAGAGCAGGCTCTATGCACTATCAGTTCGCTGCACTTCCCTTTGGCTTATCTACTGCGCCCAGGGTATTCACAAAATGCGTAGCTCCAACCATTGCATATTGCAGGCAGAGAAAAATTCAAATTTACCCATACCTGGATGATTGCCTGATTCAGGCAGACCGTCAGGAATCGCTACTACAGCACCTGACATTTGTAAAGAGACTTCTGATTTCACTGGGGTACACCATCAACAAAAATAAATCACATCTGGTACTCGGCCAAAAGATTGCATTCCTGGGAGCAAGCTTGAACACAACTTCCCAGATGGCATTCCTCACTCCAGAAAAACAAATTTATTTGACAAACTACTTCAATCTACTGGCTACCCAAACCCAGCTATCTGCAAGAAAAATACTGCAAGCCCTAGGGTTCATGGCCTCTTGCATTCTACTAATTCCATATGCAAGACTGCATATGAGGAAACTTCAATGGTACTTAAAAAGTCACTGGTGTCAGCATTCTCAGGACCTGGAAACAATGATTCCTATCATTCCTTGCCTAAGGACAGAGTTCCTTTGGTGGGCAGAGGTCTGCTACTACAATAAGGGACTCCCTTTCACTCAACCTCCTGCCGCCCAAACCCTAACAACAGATGCATCAGACTATGCATGGGGGGCTCACATGGCAGGACAATGCATTCAGGACAAATGGAGCCCAAAGAAAATGCACCTGCATATCAATCAAAAAGAAATGTTAGCTGTACAGAATGCTCTGACAGCCTTCAATGCCTTATTCTTCCAGGGCAACTATTGATAAAGACAGACAACACCACAGTTATGTGGTAGATAAAAAAGCAGGGGGGAACCCTACCCAATCTGCAGGTTAGCCATGGCTCCGTGAAACACAGCCTTGAGCAATCAAGTGTACCTGCAAGCTCAACTCCTGCCAGGCAAACTAAATTCACTGGCAGATGACTTGAGCAGAAACCTAATGGACCCACACGATTGGAAACTGGAACCCATATCATTCAAGCTTTTGATCTACAGATGGGGGGCACCAGAGGTGGACCTCTTTGCTTCCCCGCAGAACTATCAATTGAGCAAATATTGCACCGGAACTCCCCATAGCCAAGCATGGAAAGTGGATGCCCTGTCCTTTACATGGAAAAAACTCTCAATCTTTGCCTTCCCCCCTCTGCCCCTCCTCCCGAAGGTTCTACTAAAGATCAAACAGGACAAGCCAAGGACAATCCTGATTGCACAAGACTGCCCATGCCAGCACTGGTACCCACCTTTGTGCAGTTTGACAGTAGTGCCACTATGGCACCTGCCTCAGACCCCTTCCCTGCTGTCCCAGCAGGAGGGCCAGATGTTGCATCCTCCGCTACAAATCCTGAACCTAGCAGCCTGGCTCATCCCTTGAATTCATCACCAGCAACCCTCGGTAAACAGGTGCTGGATGTCATCCTTGAGGCAAGGAGGCCTAGTACTAGAAAATCCTATTCAGAAAAGTGGAAAAGATACTGGTCTTGGAGCCAGTCTCAGGGAATGGACACAACTGTGCCCAGCTTACCTCATATACTAAATTACTTAACAGAAATGCTCCACAAAGGCCTATCCTTCTCTTCAATTAAGATTCATGCCTCTGCCATTTTAGCTCATTGTAATACTGAGCCACCCCTCTTCTCTCATCCTCTGGTCAAACAGTTCCTGAGAGGAGCGAAAAATTTAAGACCCCCCCCCCCAGGAGAGCTCCCACTCTCGCCTAGGACCTTAACTTTGTATTGGAGAAGCTCATGCTCCCACCCTTTGAACCTGCTGCTACAGCAGAGTTAAAATTCCTTTAATGGAAAACAGCTTTACTTCTAGCTATCACTTCAGCAAGAAGAGTGTCTGAATTGCAGGCCGTTATTGCCGTGGAACCCTTCATTATCTCCTATGCAGACAGGGTTTCCCACGGGACTAACCCATCATTTATGCCCAAGGTGGTATCTAGTGTGGCTTTAAACCAATCCATTAATTTGCCACCCTTTTTCCCTAATCCTCAGAATAAAGGGGAAAGGATCCTATGCTCCCTGGATGTGCACTGTCAGCTATGGTTCTATCTGGACAGGACTAACCCTTTCAGAAAATCTGACCAGCTGCTAGTGAGCTTTGCTACAGGAGCAGAGGGCAGGGCCATTTCAAAGCAAACCATTTCTAAATGGATAGCACACTGCATCCATTTCTGATGCAAACACCATGGGAAACCTACCTCACAGGAGGTCAGAACACATTCCACTAGGGCTACATCAACCTCTACAGCATTTCCCAGGGGAGTCCCTACCAGGGACATCTTGGAAGCTGCAACCTGGAGCTCTGTACACACCTTCACCAAGCATTACCACTTACCTATCTTTTCCAAATCCAGAGCTGGATTTGCCACAGCAGTCTTACAGGGCCTGTTTGCCAAGCCTTAATGCTTCTTGACTGCTTCCACCCTTCCTCAGCTTTGGGAATCAACCCAAGTGTGATGACTGCAACAGTGAAACACGAAGAACATAGTACAGATGTTCTTCGTGTTTCACTGTTGCAGTCATTACATTTGGGTAATCTTCTGGCAGGTTGCCCTCAGTCGGCCTGATTAACAAAGTCTTAGGTCCTGCGTCGGTTGCTGTCCCTTCTTCCATGACATCAAGTCGTCAGGGGTATAAAACATGCAGCCGATGCCATTACATCAGTCTTTCTTGCTGTGCGGTGCCCGAAGCAGAAGCAGTTCGCAAGTGCCAGTCAGCCGACTCCTGAAATTTTCGTTTTTGAGTTTCTGATCCAAAGTCTTCAACTAAAAAGCTAAGTACCCCGTTGGAGAAACTTTTTCTTGCTCCTTACCGATGTCAGTAAAAGTTAATAATTGCATTATTTGTGGGAAGCGAATACCTCATAAGGATTTTCATTTGTACTGTATTCCTTGCCTAGGCCCTGACCACAACGTACCTTGCTGTCGGTTTTGTGCTTTATTTAATCAACGCACTATCTAACATCGGTACATTTTTGCTTCTAAATATTTTGTCTCACGCTTTAATTATCCAGAAATGTCATCTGTTAGCAATCCAACTACCGGAATACCTAAAAAACGCAAAAAAAAAGAGACAGGCCATTGAGGTCCAAAACTGCTGACGACGCTTCTCCTAAGCCAGTCACTCAGTGAGGTGCTTTTGCAGCTCCTGATGCCTGCTACGTCTGATTCGCAGGCCTCTACTGAGACCCATTCGGAGTCCGGCATGCCATGAGATGCTTCAATTATGGAACCCATGGATGTCTCTGCCTTGGATGGGTCCAGAGCCGCTGTGCAAGCACCGGCTTCTGAGGGTGTTTTCAGGCCTACAGATTTGTATATTAGACCAATGCCATCTTCAAAATTAAGGCCAAAATCCCGACCTATGCCTAAAAAAAATTACGCCTGGGCCTCTTGTGCAGGCCCCTATGCCTAAAAAACAAATTATCAAAATGGCTGACGATTTAATTACTCTGATCAGGGGTAGCCGACCCCCCCTTCTAAGAGGCCTAGGCAAGACATTGATTGTGAATCTTCTGAACAGGATTCTATTTCTTCTGACTCTTCTAATGAACAGGAATTGTCTGTACCTACTTATGAGGACTTTGATGTAGAAGATTCCATTCCTTCTGCTTCTCCCCCTGAGAATTTTTCTTTTGGGGAAACTTTACATACCTTAAGGGAACATTTCCACTGGGAAAGTCAGGATTTCTCTGAATCTAAAAAGAGACTTAGGGATTTTCTTCTTCTTCCTCAGCATAGGCCTTTGGCAATACCTCCTATTCTAGACATTGTTGATTATGTTTTTTCAGAATCTAGGATGGTTCCTGATTATCTGCCTCTGGCTTCTTGTAAGCCAGACAGATACTACAGGGTTCCTGACTCCCACAAATTTCTTTTCAAAAATCCTGTTGCAGATCCTGAAACCATTACTCAGGGTCCCAAGGGCATTAAGGCTTCTACTGCTAAAAATCCTACCCCTTCTGATCGAGATTCCTGGGCGCTGGATAGATGGGGTAAGAAGGTTTACACTTCTGCAACCTTGGCAATCAGGGCTTTAAACTGTCAATTTCATATGCTAAAATATTAACAGCATATCATGGGACTGCTTAAACAGAAAATTATTAATTTCTGAAGGTGTAGAAAACAAAGATTTACAGGATTTATTGCATTCAGCTGAACAAGTTGGAAAACATACTTTGCAATGTGGTTTTGATTCTTTGGCGGCCTCTTGCAGGGCTGCTGTAACTGGGTCTGTGCTTAGAAGGCATGCTTGGCTCAAAGAGCAAAATCTGCCTGATCATGTTAAAGCAAAATTGTTGGATGCTCCTTTACAACAGAACCATCTCTTTTGTAATAAGGCTAAAGAAGTTTAAAAAAATATGTCAGATAAAGCTAAATCTATGCAAACTGTGAAAGATTTCTTACAAGTACAACCTCCAAGATTTAGTAGGCACTGGCCTACTAAGAACTGGTCCTTTCCAGTTCCTTCAAGAGCCACTCAAGTCAAACCCAAACATTCCAAAGGCTCCAGGTTTCAGTCACAAGGGACTTTCATAACAAAACAATGGGGTGCCTCCTCTTCCAAATCTGGAAACAACAAGACACCTCCCTATGGTAAGCAGTCTCAATGACCTCCCTTTACACTTACCAAGCATGTTAGAAACCTGGGTGGAAACTCCCAGATATGCTCAGAGTTAGTCCAAAATGACACAAAATACACTGAACCCACTGACATTGCCAACATTATGGCAGACAGGTTCAGTGCAAATTTCTCCTCCCCCTCACCCCCAAAAGGAGAAATAACTATCCCAGCAGAGTGTAGCCTCCCTAACATCTCAGATGCCCAGGTGAGAGCCGCCCTCTCTAAAGCTAAAAACACAGCATCAATGGGACTGGACGGTGTCCCGGGCTGTGTGCTACATGAACTCCAAGAGGAACTAAACCCACACATAAAGCTGCTGTTTAATCTTAGCCTTACTACAGGATACGCACTCCAAAGAGTGGCGTACGGCAACAGTGGTCCCACTTCACAAAGGCAGTTCTTCTACGGACCCTGGAAATTACCACCCCAAAAGCTTGACGAGCCTGGTCTGCAAAGCTATGGAGAGGATCATTATGGAACTCATAAACAAAGACATTGGGGACCTACAGACATTGGATCCTACCCAATTTGGCTTTGTCAAGGGCAGATCCTGCCTTTTGAACTTGGTCGACTTTTTTGAAACAGTCACTAAGGCCATTGATGAGGGTAAGGCGGTTCACACAGCCTACCTTGACCTTGCAAAAGCCTTTGACACAATACCCCACTCGGGCATCATAGACAAACTCACCAGCTTAAATGTAAACCCATATGTCACAAGATGGGTTGCAAACTGGCTCAAGGACAGAACCCACAGGGTCAGAGTTGCTGGAGCTATGTCAGACTCTAAGCCAGTTACAAGCGGTGTCCCACAGGGCTCAGTCCTGGGACCCCTCTTGTTCGGCATTTATTTTTCTGAGGTACAGACAAACATAGGAGGATTGTGGCTGACAAAGTTCGCAGATGACTGCAAACTGGGCGCCATAATTGATACTCCAGCGGACACAAACATCCTTCAGAAAGGCCTCATAGAAATGGATAATTGGTGCCAGAGCCATGGCCTTAAGCTGAACGCCAAAAAATGTATAGTCATACCCTTTGGGAAAAACAAGGTACCCACAAATTACCACATAGGTGGTAATCCATTAAGTACGGAAGAGGTAATCAGGGACCTAGGGACCCAGGTTGACAGTAACCTCTCATTTGACACTCACATTGCCAATGTGGTTAGGAAGACCTTCTATATTGCCCACCTTATCATGAAGGGTTTCACATCTAGATCAAGAGAGGTCATTGTGCCCCTGTACTCTTCTCTTATCAGGCCAATGATTGAGTACAATGCCCCATTTGGGATGTATCTTACCCGACACCTGCAGCAGTTGGAAAGACCCCAAAAGTTCCTCACCAAGAGGATAAAGGGTCTTAAACATATGTCATATGCTGCCCGACTGAAAAAACTCCAGCTCTATTCAGTCGCATACCGCCTACTCAGAGGTGATCTGTGACTGACGTACAAGGCCATGTCCAATCCGGAATTAATGGACATGCTCCACCTCAGAAAATCCAAATCCATCAGAGCCACGAGAGCAAGAGACTTAAACCTCAACACAGAAATAAATAGGATGTGCTGGAGGGACAGATTCATAACCCAGAGGCTCCCTACACTCTGGAACAGAATCCCTGTCCATGTTAGGCAGAGCCCCTCACTAACTCTATTCAAGAGAAATCTTGACGAGTGGATAGGAGATCGTAGGTTTACCCCGGGGGTCATCTCTGTGTCACTACTAGACAGAGGCACAGTAAACTAAACCCTAAAAGGGCGTAGTATTCTCAGGGGTGGTGAAAGCCACACACACTCTGGCTAGGATTATAAATGCCCTAGGGCAGATAGCCTAGTACGAACCTATGAACCTATGAACCTAAGCACTTACATTTTAGACGCCCCTTTGGGGGGAAAACTGGCTCTTCATGCAAGAAACTGGCAACTTATAACCCAGGACAAATGGGTTTTAAATATAGTATCCCAGGGATACAGATTTAATTTCCACACATTGCCAATTCCAAACGGATGACCAGACCTATCCCCAGTTCAGTGGGTAGAGGCCCAGAAACAAGTACTTTCCCTAATGAGCATGGGGGCTATTCAGCCAGTACCGGAAGAGGAAAAGGGACAAGGTTTCCATTCAAGATGTTTGCTGGTACCCAGAAAAGACAAATCATGGCGTCCAATTCTGGACTTATCTACTCTAAACACCTTTCTGGACATTCCAAAATTCAAAATGCTGACTCTTCACCAGTTACTTCCTATGCTAGGCAAAGATGCCTGGTTGGCAACTCTTGATTTAAAAGAGGCTTACCTGCATATCTCAATCAGGGAATGTTGCAGAAGATACCTCTGCTTCAAAGCAGGCTACTTGCAGTACCAGTTCTCTGCACTGCCCTTTGGCTTATCTACTGCGCCTAGGGTATTTACAAAGTGCCTGGCTCCAGTAATTGCATTTTGCAGGCATAGAAATATTCAAATATATCCATACCTGGATGATTGTCTAATTCAGGCAGAAAACAAGGACACTGTTTTAAACCATCTGGCGTTTGTAAAAAGGGTTCTAACTTGTCTAGGGTACACTATAAACGAAAATAAATCACAACTGGTACCCTCTCAAAAAATTACATTCCTGGGTGCAAGCTTGAATACAACTGCCCAGATGGCTTTCCTTATGCCAGAGAAGCAAATTAATTTGGTGACTTACTTCGAACAGGTGGCCACAAAAAACCCTGCTTTCTGCAAGGCAAATACTGCAAGCCTTGGGGTTCATGTTCTCCTGCATTCTTCTAATTCCATATGCAAGACTGCATATGAGGAAACTTCAGTGGTACTTAAAAAGTCTATGGAGTCAGCATTGTCACAGCCTGGAAACAATGATTCCTATCATTCCTTGTCTGCAACTAGAGTTCCTATGGTGGGCAGAGGCCTGCCACCAAAACAAGGGACTGTCATTCACACCACCCCCTGCCGCCCAAACCCTAACTACACATGCATCAGACTATGCTTGGGGGGCATATCTGGCAGGGAAGTCCATTCAGGGCAAATGGAGCCCAAATCAAATGCACCTTCATATCAATCAAAAAGAAATGCTAGCTGTACAGAATGCACTGACGGCCTTCAAGGACTACCTTCATCCAAGACAATTAATTATAAAGACAGACAACACCACAGTTGTGTGGTACATAAACAAGCAGGGGGGTACACACTCCTACCCCCTTTGCAGACTAGCCATGGCATTGTGGAACATGGCCTTGGCCTATCAAGTACAACTACAAGCTCAATTCCTGCCAGGAAAGCTGAATACTCTGGCAGATGAACTAAGCAGAAATCTCATGGATCCACACGAATGGAAACTGGAACCATGGATTTTCAACATGTTGACATGCAAATGGAGGAGCCCAGACATAGATCTTTTTGCCTCACCCCACAACTATCAGTTGGACAAATTTTGCACAAGAACTCATCACAAAAAAGCCTGCAAAGTGGATGCTGTATCCTTCAGCTGGAAAAAAAACTGTCAGTCTATGCCTTTCCCCCTCTGCCTCTGCTCTCCAAAGTTCTACTAAAAGTCAAACAGGACAAACCAGACATGATTTTGATTGCTCCAGACTGGCCTCGCCAACACTGGTACCCACTCCTGCGAAATGTCACACCTTCCACCGTGGCACCTGCTTCAGATACCTTACTTACTGTCTCAGCAGAACAACCAAATTCTGCACACGCAGCTCCAAACTTTGAATCTTGCAGTGTGGCTTATCACCTAAATTCACCCTTAGCATCCCTCCGCAAACTTGTGATGGATGTCATTTTGGAGGCGAGAAGGCCTAGTACTAGAAAATCTTATGCCGACAATTGGAAAATATTCTGTGCCTGGAATCGATCTCAAGGGATAAGCACAGCAGTGCCCACCATTCCTCAGATTTTACAATACTTAACTGAGATGCTTCACAAGGGCCTGTCCTTTTCTTCCATAAAAATCCATGCCTCAGCCATTTCAGCTCATTACAGTACAGAACCTTCCCTCTTCTCTCATCCTCTGCTAAAGCATTATCTCAGAGGGGCCAAAAACTTAAGGCCACCTAGGAGAGCTCCAACCCCTGCCTGGGACCTCAATTTTGTATTGGAAAAGCTCACTCTCCCTCCTTTCGAGCCAGCTGCTACTGCAGACTTAAAATTTCTCTCCTGGAAAATGGCTTTCCTTTTAGCAGTCACTTCAGGTAGAAGGATTTCCGAATTACAGGCTCTTATGGCAGTGGAGCCTTTCATCATTTTTCATGCGGACAGGGTATCTCTCAGAACCAATCCATCCTTCATGCCTAAGGTGGTATCCAGTGTGGCTCTTAATCAGAACATTCATTTGCCAACTTTCGTTTCCAATCCACAGAACAAGGGGGAGCGGATTCTGTATTCATTGGATGTACACAGGCAACTTTGATTTTACTTAAACAGAACAAAATCTCAAAGAAAATCTGAACAACTGCTGGTGGCATTTGCTACAGGGGCAGAGGGGAAAGGCTATTTCAAAACAAACCATTTCCAAATGGATAAGCCATTGTATTCGTTTCTGCTGTATGCACCATGGAAAAACTATCCCCCCAGGGGATCAGATCCCATTCCACGAGGGCTGCATCTACTTCTACAGCCTTTCTCAGAGGTGCTCCTAGCAGGGACATTCTAGAAGCTGCTACCTGGAGCTCAGTTCATACGTTCCTCGAACATTGCTATTTACCACTTTTCTCTAAATCCAGAGCTGGCTTTGCCACTGCTGTCCTGCAGGGCCTTGTAGCTTGTCCTAATGCTGTATAATTCCCTCCACCCAACCATGGTTTTGGGAATCTACCCAAATGTAATGACTGCAACAGTGAAACACAAAGAACATAGTACAGTTGTGTACACTTACCATAAATGTAGATGTTAGAGTGTATTCACTTTTGCAGTCCTGGTTACCCTCCCTCCAGCCCCCTATTTTTCTCTGGCTATACCTCTACTTTCTTTCACTATGCTTAAAAGCCCTTTTGGTGTATTTACTTTTGGGATTGTAGGTATATTTTTTGTGTTTTTAATTTTATTTGCTTCTCATTTGGGGGGCACCTGACATCTGGGGCAAGAAAAAGTGATGTAATGGTGTCGGCTCCATGTTTTATACCCCCTGACGACCTGATGTCATGGAAGAAGGGACAGCAACTGACGCAGGACCCAAGACTTGATTAATCAGGCCGACTGAGGGCAACCTGCCAGCAGATAACCCAAATGTAATGACTGCAACAGTGAATACACTCGAACATCTACATTTATGGTAAGTGTACACAACTGTACTTTGTGTACACTTACCATAAATGCAGATGTTTGAGTTTGACTGCTGCAGTCCTGGTTACCCTCTCTCCAGCCCCCTGTCTTCTCTGTACTCCTATCTATCATTTTTGTTTGGTCATATCTTATAACATTGGTATTTACTTTTTACTGGGGGTGTTCCACACCATGTAATTGCTTCCTATTTTGGGGCTCCTGATATCTGAGGTAAGAGAAGGTGATATAATGGCATCGGCTGCATGTTTTATACCCCTGACAACCTGAAATCATGGAAGAAGTGACAGCATCCGATGCAGAAATCCCAAGACTCCGGTATTCAGGCCGACTGAGGGCTACCTGCAGGCAGATAATGCAAGTGTGATGACTGCAACAGTGATCTACATTTATGGTAAGTGTACACAACTATACTTTCCCCCATGCATTGGATATCAGTAGCATGAGTGATGGCTTTGGCCAAACTATTACAGGCATCAGCCTTCTACAGTGACCCGGTATAGCCCTCTTGCAGGAACCTCCTCTTGTATTGCTTCTGGAGGATGTCTAGAAAAACACAGACTCTCACAGCACTTCTGTGCTCTAAAAGGAGTGCTCCTCTCACCCTCTCCAGCCATGTTTATCTTACCCTCAAAACTCTCAGGAGAATGGCAGGGAATTGGCACCCAGATGACTTTTCATGCGTTTCAGTCTTCACCCGACATTAGTCACTGATGGGCACCTCATTTGCATAATGGTGACAAATAATAAAATGTAGGGACTGTATTATATTTGTACGGGTGCGCTGAGAAATGATACATGGCTGTCTTTCATCCCTTTGTTTGGTGCTGAGAGTAAATGTTCAGCAATGCTCCATCATCAAATGTTGAAAAATAGCATGACCACCTGTCCCAACTTTCCATTTGTGGACTGTGGTACAGCACCCTCCCATAATTTTGAATGACTGGGCAACATGTGGAACTTTTGAATAAATGTGCAGCATATGGAACATGTACTAACAACTTAACAACAACTTTAATTTTTAAGATGACAGCAAAGTTAATATGTCAAAATGTTCTTTATTCGGTGTAATCTACAGTGGATATAATTAAAAAAAAATGCTAGGACATTTGTGTGGCAGACCCTTTTAGTGTGAAAATGTGAGTACCCAGCTCTTAAAAACTTAATTTGAGGAACATACCTCATAATGAGGTACTTGAGAGGTTTGTACATGACAATTTCCCAGTGCCTGTAGTCTGGGCCTCCATGTTCTTCGTGTTTTACTGTTGCAGTCATTACATTTGGGGTTATCTGCTTGCAGTAGCCCTCAGTCGGCCTGATTAGTAAAGTCTTGGGTCCTGCATCGGTTGCTGTCCCTTCTTCCATGATGTCAGGTCGTCAGTAGTATAAAACATGCAGCCGACGCCATTACATTGGTCTTTCTTGCCGTGCGGTGCCTGAAGCAGAGGCAGTTCACAAGTGCCAGTTGGCCGACTCCTGAAATTTTCGTTTTCGATTTTCAGAATCGAAGTCTTCAACTAAAGCTAAGTACCCTGTTGGGGAAACTTTTCCTTGCTTCTTACCGATGTCAGTAAAAGTTAATAATTGCATTATTTGTGGAAAGCAAACACCTCATAAAGATTTTCATTCGTACTGTATTCCTTGCCTAGGCCCTGACCACGACGTACCTTGCTGTCGGTTTTGTCGTCGGTATATTTTTGCCTCTAAATATTTCAGTTCTCAGTTTAATTATCCAGAAATGTCGTCTGTTAGCCATCCGACTACCGGGATTTCAAAAAATGCAAAGATAAAGACAGAGACAGGCCGTCGAGGTCCAAAACTGCCTACGACACTTCTCCTAAGCCAGTCACCAGTTCGCCGGTACTCAGTGAGGCGCTTTTGCAGTCCCTGATACCTGCTACTTCTAATTCGCAGGCCTCTACAGAGACCCCTTTGGAGTCCAGTATGCCACGAGATGCTTCAACTATGGAACCTGCGGATGTCTCTACCTTGGATGGGTCCGGAGCCGCTGTGCAGGCACCGGCTTCTGAGGGTGGATTCATGCCTACGAACTTGCATATTAAACAGACGCCTCATTCTTCATTTAGGCCTAAATCTCGAACCATGCATAAAAAAATGACGCCCTGGCCATATGCTCAGGCCTCTTTGCCTAAAAAACAAATGATAAGAATGGCTGAAGATCTTATAACTCTAATCAGGGGAAGCCAACCTCCCCCTTCTAAGAGACCTAGGACTGAAGTTGTTTATGAATCTTCTGACCAGGATTCTGATTCTTCTGATGATCTGGATTTACCCTTATCTACTTATGAGGATTCTGATGCTGAGGACTGTATTCCCTCTGCTTCCCCTCCAGAGGATTTTTCTTTTGGTGAAACCTTACATACTCTAAGGGAGCATTTCCACTGGGAAAGTCAGGATTTTTCTGATTCAAAAAAGAGGCTTAGGGATTTCTTACTCCTGCCTCAGCACAGGCCTTTAGCTATTTCTCCTGTACTAGACATTGATGATGATGCTTTTTCGGAATCTAGTTTGGCCCCTGATTCTTTGCCTCCTGCTCCCAGAAAACCTGACATATTACAGGGTTCCTAATTCACACACGTTCCTTTTTAAAAATCCTATTGCGGATCCAGAGACTATTTCACAAGGACTCAAGGGCATTAAGGCTTCTACTGCTAAAAATCCTACCCATTCTGATAGAGACGCCAGGGCGCTGGATAGATGGGGTAAGAAGGTTTACACTTCAGCAACCTTGGCTATTAGGGCTTTAAACTGCCAGTTTCATATGTTAGAGTACCAGCAACATGTTATTGGATTGATTAAACAGAAAATGATGTTGATTCCTGACTGTGTGGAAAATAATGAATTACAGGATTTAATGCTTTCTGCTGAACAGGTTGGAAAACATACTTTGCAATGTGGATTTGATTCATTAGAGGCCTCTTGCGGGGCTGCTGTTACTGGGTCTCTGCTCAGAAGGCATGTTTGGCTTAAGGAGCAATCTTTGCCTGATCATGTTAAAGCTAAATTGTTGGATGCACCCTTAAATCAGGGCCGCCTGTTTGGCAACAAGGTTGAGGAAGTTCTTAAAAAAGATGAAGATAAAGCTAAATCTATGCAAAATGTTAAAAGATTTTTACAAGTTCAACCTCCTAGATTTAGTAGGCACTGACCCTGTAAGAATTGGTCCTTTCTAGCCCCTTCCAGGTCTTCTCAAGCCAAACCCAGACACAGCAGAAACCCCAGGTTTCAGTCTCAGGGGGCACACAAGACTCAGCAGTGGGGGGTTTCCACACCCAAATCGGGGAGTAGTAAGACTCCCCCCTATGGAAAACTGTCTCAATGACTTGCTTTTGAAACTTCCAAGCACTTCCCAACTGAATGCTCCTTTAGGTGGAAAGATTGGTCTGCAGGCCAAAAACTGGGAACTTATTACCCAGGACAAATGGGTTTTAAATATAGTGTCCCAAGGATACAGATTTCACTTCCACACCTTACCAACACCTAGCGGGTGACCAGATCTACCCCCAAATCAGTGGACAGAGGCCCAAAATCAAGTACTCTCTCTCTCTTAAGCATGGGGGCTATTCATTTGCTACCAGAAGAGGAAAAGGGACAAGGTTTCTATTCAATACTTTTTCTGGTACCCAGAAAAGGCAACACATAGTGTCCTACCCTGGACCTTTCTACTCTAAATGCCTTTCTGGTGATTCCAAAATTCAAGATGCTGACTCTTCATCAGCTGCTTCTTATGCTAGGCAAAGATGCATGGATGACAACACTAGACTTAAAAGAAGCATACCTGCACATCCCTATCAGGGAGTCTTGCAGAAGATACCTATACTTCAAAACAGGCTACATGCACTATCAGTTCTCTGCACTGCCCTTTGACTTATCTACTGCGCCCAGGGTATTCACAAAGTGTCTAGCTCCAGTCATTGCATTCTGCAGGCAAAGAAATATTCAAGTATATCCATACCTGAATGATTGTCTAATTCAGGCAGAAAGCCAAGATATACTTTTGAATCATCTGGCCTTTGTTCAAAGCATACTGACTTGTCTGGGGTACACCATAAATTAAAAGAAATCACACCTGGTACCCTGTCAGCAAATTATATTCCTGGAAGCAAGCTTGAATACAACTTCCCAGATGGCTTTCCTCACACCAGGGAAATGGACTTATTTGACAACCTACTTCAAACAAGTGGTCACAAAAACCCAGTTGTCTGCAAGGCAAATACTGCAAGCCTTGGGGTTCATGGCCTCCTGCATTCTTCTAATTCCATATGCAAGGCTGCATATGAGGAAACTGCTGTGGTATCTCAAAAGCCTATGGTGTCAACATTCACAGGATCTAGTAGCTATGATTCCTATCATACCTTGTCTATGCTTAGAGTTCCTTTGGTGGGTAGAGGCCTGCCACCAAAACAAGGGACTACCATTCACACTACCCCGTCGCCCAAACCTTAACAACAGACGCATCAGACTATGCATGGGGGGCTCACCTGGCAGGGAAGTGCATTCAGGGCAAATGGACCTACACATAAATCAAAAGGAAATGTTAGCTGTACAGAATGCTCTGACGGCCTTCAAGGACCACATTCTTCCAGGACAACTAATTGTAAAGATGGACAACACCACAGTCATGTGGTACATAAACAAGCAGGGGGGTACACATTCTTACACCCTCTGCAGACTAGCCATGGCATTGTGGAACACAGCCTTGAGCTACCAAGTGAATCTACAAGCTCAATTCATGTCAGGAAAACTAAATACACTGGCCGACGGACTAAGCAGAAACCTCATGGACCCACACGAGTGGAAACTGGAACCAAGGATTTTCAACATGTTGACAAATGGGGGAGCCCAGATATAGACCTGTTTGCCTCCCCCCAGAACCATCAACTGGATACATTTTGCACAAGGATTCCCCACAAGCTAGCTTGGAAAGTGGATGCTCTATCCTTCATCTGGAAAAACCTTTAAGTTTATGCCTTTCCTCCTCTGCCTCTGTCTCCAAGGTACTACTAAAGATCAAACAGGACAAGCCAAGGACGATTTTAATTGCACCAGAGTGGCCATGCCATCACTGGTACCCCCTCTTGTGCAGTGTGTCATGCTTGGCCCCGTGGCACCTGCCTCAGACTCCTTCCCTGTTGTCTCAGCAGGAGAACCAGATTCTGTACCCTCAGCTGCAAACCCTGAATATAGCAGCCTGGCTAATTACCTAATTTCTCCTTTACCACCCCTCAGTAAATCAGTGATGGATATAATTTTAGAGGCAAGGAGGCCTAGTACTAGAAGATCTTACGCTGCAAAATGGAAAAAATGTTGTGTCTGGAACCAATCTCAAGGGATGAGCGCAGCAGTGCCCAGTTTACCTCAGATTCTACAATGTTTGACTGAGATGCTTCATAAGGGCTTGTCCTTTTCCTCCATAAAAATTCATGCCTCAGTCATTTCAGCTCCATTATAGCACAGAGCCTCCTCTCTTCCCTCACCCACTGCTCAAGCAGTTCCTCAGAGGGGCCAGAAATTTAAGGCCACCCAGGAGAGCTCCTACTCCAGCCAGGGAAATAACTTTGTCTTGAAGAAACTCACTCTTCCTCCTTTTGAGCCAGCTGCTACTGCAGATTTAAAATTCCTTTCCTGGAAAACAACTTTCCTTTTAGCAATCACTTCTGCAAGAAGGGTATCTGAATTACAGGCCCTTATGGCAGTGGAGCCTTTCATCACCTGTCATGCGGACTGCGTGTCCCTCAGAACCAACCCCTCCTTCATGACCAAGGTGATATCCAGTGTGGCTCTTAATCAGTCCATTCATTTGCCTACCTTCTTTCCTAACCCACAGAACAAAGTGTAACGGATACTGCACTCCTTAGATGTGCACAGACAACTTAGATTCCACTTGGACAGGACTAAACCTCAAAGGAAATCTGAACAACTGCTGGTGGCATTTGCTGCACGGACAGAGGGGAAAGCTATTTCAAAGCAAACCATTTAAAAATGGATAGGCCACTGCATTAATTTCTGCTATAAGCACAATGGAAAACCTATCCCACAGGGCATCAGACCCCATTCAACCAGGGCTGCATCTAGTTCTACAGCCTTTCTCAGGGGCGTCCCTACAAGGGACATCCTAGAAGCTGCTACCTGGAGTTCTGTACATACTTTCACCAAGCATTATTATTTGCCGATTTTCTCTAAATCCAGAGCTCGTTTCGCCACTGCAGTCTTGCATGGCCTTTATAACTGGTCCTAATTCTATTTAAATTCCTCCTCCCAACTTTAGCTTTGGGAATCTACCCAAATGTAATGATTGCAACAGTGAAACACGAAGAACATAGTACAGTTGTGTACACTTACCATAAATGTAGATTTTCGAGTGTATCCATTGTTGCAGTCCTGGTTACCCTCCCTCCAGCCCCCTTTCCTCTTTTGGCTATACCTCTGCTCTCACTTACTATGCTCAAAAAGCTTTTTGGTGTATTTGCTTTTTTTTGTTGGAGGTATATCCTTGTATTATAGATTTAATTGCTTCCCATTAGGGGAGCACCTGACATCTGGGGCAAGAAAAACTGATGTAATGGCATTGGCTGCATTTTTTATACCCTTGACGACCTGACGTCATGGAAGAAGGGACAGCTACCGACGCAGGACCCAAGACTTTGTTAATCAGGCCGACTGAGGGCTACTGCAAGCAGATAACCCTAAATGTAATGACTGCATCAGTGAATACACTCGAACATCTATATTTATGGTAAGTGTACACAACTGTACTTTCCTGCTCGCAGAGCTGACTAGCTTTGTGTAGAACTCAACCCGATGTTTATCAGATTTACTCCTCATACAAATTAAGCAATTCAGAAAGAAAAATTAGATGAGCCCTAATTAATGTACTCAGTTTGCCCAGAGGGGGTAACCTACATGATAAAAGTGTGACTAGAGTGAAAACTTATCATCACGCTGCTGAAGATGGAAACTTTTGTTTGAATACAGTGGTATCCTACTACAAATACCTATTGCTTCATAATGCCAGGGTCCCCTTCAATAAGGTATGCTGTTCAATTAGAGATGGTTGTATATATGTGTAAGTAAGTTTTTGTATGCTATTTACTGTAAGGCCTAGAACTGAGCTCATTTTTTTTTTCAGTTTATTTACATGAATTGACCAAAGCTGTCTGTTGGGGTACATTGCAGGTGGACTGGCTGGAGAAGAATGCAGCCATATTAGTGTGCTAAAAGAGCCTGTTGCGGGTACAAGTTTACAGTAGCTGCAGCATTCCCTAACAGTATTCAGTAGGTTACACTGCCTGAACATGAGCATCAAGCTGTGTAGAAATCTAAATGTTACTAAACCACTTAGCTATGATTTTTGCCGCATTGTCAGACCTGTTGTTTCATTATACATTCTGTAGCATGTAACATAGCTACCCACAGTCATTAGCATATAATTGGGGCATCCACTGTTTTGGCTGTCTACTTTGTGTGGCTGTGTTTTCTGAATCCTGCACAACTTATGCATGGCTGCTCGATGGCCAAATTCACTTAGCATGAAGATGTGAAGGTTTATGAATTGTACTCCTAGTCTTAACTGACTATTTTTCATCATCTTCAACTTTTGGCTGCTCCCATTAGGGTTCACCACAGGAGATCATTGGTCCATAGAACAAGGGGCAGCAGAGTTTTATGGTATCCAGCCTTCCTCAGAAGGCACACACACTTGCACAGCCACACCTAGGGCCAATTTAGAGTGTCCAGTCCACCTGCAGCATGTCTTGGGAATGTGCAAGGAAACCAAAGCATCCAGAGGAAACTTACATGAACACAGGGAGGACACACAGACTCCGCACAAAAGGTACCCCAGATCAAACCAGAGCACCTCTTCCTGTCAGGCGATAACACTAACCGCTGCACCACTGTGCCACCCAGCTGACTGCTTTTCATAACCATTCTATATTGTGACAACAGTAATAATAATAAACAGTAATATAATTCTTAGGGAGTGGTCAAAACTGAGTGGTAGGTTGTGAAATAATTCACTGAAGTACAAGTCACTGAATGACTTTTGACCAAATGGAAATTGACTGGTTACTGTGTCCACATCCCCAATACCTGTTCAGCAAAGTCATAAACTGAAGTAGGGTATGTAATATTTTTGTCCTGATTTCTTATCTATAACATGCATCTGAATGTCAGTGACTGGTTTGCAACATGAGGTTTTAGAGAGAAGTGCAACCAAAGGCTGTGGGGGGAAGTAAGTGTGGTGTGGTAAATCTGTCTCACTGAAGTGCTGAGTAAGGTATAGTGTAGGAAAGATAGTTTAACAGATATTAGGCTGGGAAAACTGAAGTTTGTCTTAAAAGGAGACACAAAACATCTTGAAGGATTGGAGGGTATTTTTAAAAAAAAGATTTTAATGAAAGGGTAGGTAGCAGAAGAGCAAAGGCAAGAAGGTAATGCTAGTGGAAGTGAATGATGACCAACAGGAAATTATAATAGACAAAGACCATGCTGCATAGAGATGGTAAAGGAGGGTCAAGGTAGTGTAATTCTGTGCAGCTCCAAACTTAAACTTTTTCTGTTGGTAAATAGTTTACCTGTACTATGAGAAACTACTCATTATTCTGTAGTAGTAGTTCATCCTTGGCCTGGGTAAATGAAAAGTGAGAGGTTAACATATCCTTGAAAAAATGGCTACACTTAGCCACTACCTTGTCAGTTCTTATTCTTTAGTTAAGATACACACTTTTTCTTAAGTGGTATTTCCAGGATCTAAATGCTGTCCGTAAACATTTCAGGGTCTTTGTTTTTAGTCAAAAGTATATTAATCGACAAGCCTTTGTATGCCCATTTAATAAAAGAATGATATTTACTTTTTCTAGTGGTGAAAGTGCATTCAAGTCACTGACAGAGTCTTTTGGTTGGGCAAAGCGGCCAATGCTGTCTCGGATACATCTAATTCGGAAAGAGTTGCCAATCACACTGATCTATGGTGCATACAGCTGGATTGACACCAACTCTGGGGAAGAGGTGAAGAAACAGAGGCCATATTCCTATGTCCGAACAATAGTAAGTTTTATTTCTGGATGATATATGAATGTGCTTTCTTCTTAGATAGTATGAATGTAGTTAAATATTTTTATCACAGTAGTAACTTAGTATTTACCTGAGAAGTATATTCCCTTGACTGTGTTAAACAGATGTTGTATGCAGAGGTATAGCTAGGGTGAGGTGAAAGTTGAAGCAAGCTGAAAGACCACAGACTCATATTTTGTACCTGTAAATACTGCAGTATTAACTGTACTGGAAGTGTCAAATCTCAACTTACCATTACAAAAGTTACTGATGTCACTGGGCACGATTGTCATTACTGGCATTCAGTTTCTAATGCAGTTGTGGAAGTACATTAGCACTCCATGTGTGGTTTATTTCATTACTGGCCAGGGCTGAAGTGCTCAGTGCTTCCTGTTAGCCATAGCAAGCCATTTGTTAGACTTTTGTAGCAAGCAGTTTGCTACACTTTAAATTTGAGAAAGGAGTTTTGGACCTCAACTTAAAGTTGAGAGGACACTAGAAGGGTTAGCTGTACCTCCTTATGATATATTATAAGCAAATTAAGATGTTTAAGGGCTTCAAGATCTTGAAGAAATACTTATTGGGGAAAATAAATTGCAAATCCTTGTCAAATTTAGCCTCCTCACTAAAACATAGATAGTATATTACCGACAAATTTATAAATACTTCATGAAAATATAAAACAGTTTCAGAAAAAGTTATTTTCTTATCTGGAACTTTTTATTCGTTGTACCAAATTTAGCAAAAGAACTGAATAAATAAATGTTGCTTTATGTACTGTTGCGTGAAAATATGGCGGGAGAAAGAGGAAGGTAATATGAAATGAGTAACGTGTAACCACCTTTTCTAATTGGTAGTTGAGATTTGAGACTTGTGGTGCAGTTAATATTTCGTTATGTTTTTTATAGGTAGCAAAATAAGAGACTGTGGTCTTTCTTAAAACTTCTTTTAAACTCATGCCATGCACAACTGACGTTTAGTAAACTATGATCTGGGAACTTGAATGATTAATCACCAAAAAACAGCCTTTTTTCCAATAGAAGTTTGGGAAATGTTGTCGCTTCCAATATGTATGATGGCAATGTCAATTAAGTGCGTGTTTGTCTGTTTATGTATTCGCTCACTATCAATTCTTTGTGTTTAATTACTATTCATTTCTTGGTTCAGTGCATGGGCATAAAGTGGGGCTCTTCTGTTCCCTTGTTTCCACATACTCTTGCTCTATTTTCTGTAGTGTATTGTAGTCTACTGGCATATTTTGAACTTGACATGGCTTATCTTGAGGTTAGCCATAACATGATTACTTTAATCAGTATCCTTATGGGAAGTGGGGGTTGTGGCTACTTCTCCTATAAATACAGGTACAGGCTTTTCCCCTTCATCTGGTTCAGATGAAGGGGAAAGATATAAAAGGCAACTCATGAAAATAATTTTCTTCTAATAGGGGTGCTGGTAGATGTTCTTTGTGTTTCACTGTTGCAGTCATCACACTTGATGTTATCTGCCTGCAGGTAGCCCTCAGTCGGCCCGAATACCAGAGTCTTGGGATTTCTGCGTCGGATGCTGTCACCTCTTCCATAATGTCAGGTTGTCGGGGGTAGAAAACATGCAGCTGACGCCATTACATCAGCTTTTCTTGCCACACGGGAGCCGAAGCAGAAGCAGTTCACAAGTGCCGGTCGGCCGCTACCTGAAATTTTTGTTTTTCGCGTTTCAAACCTGAAGTCTTCTGAAGCTAAGTACCCCATTGGGG